>NC_064616.1:371393093-371565593 GCF_023898315.1 Schistocerca nitens
TATTACTAAAAAAAAATTATGGGTTAGCTGACAGCAGTAGTTCAACTGCGTTAAAGTCATCTAAATACATAAAAATTGGTTGGACATGAGCACTTAGCCTCATTTAGTCATTTAAGAATTTACAATAGATGTTTAGTCAGTGTAGCTCAGTGTGTAAGGAAGCTAATTTAAAGACACAGGCTTATACATGCGTGAAGTAGAACAGTCCCATTAATTGAATTACAATGACCACACATTTTTTCTAAGAAAAAATATGCATATTACCAAAATTTGATTGCTGTGAATTATTAGATGCTATGCATTTCAAATTCACACAATAAGGCAGAAAATGTTAGTCCACCCACTCCTCTAGGTGAACTGTATGTGACTGGAGGCTAAACTATGTAAAAACGGTAGCCTGTATTGCCATAATGAATGCCCACCTCCGAGTTCCATATATTAAGGAACACAACTAGCAGCAAAGTATTGGACATTCTCTTCTATGAGCACTCCATCTCCATTGCTTTTAAGTTCGAGACTGTGGAGTAAATAAACTACTGCTGCAATCAAACACTGCCTCTACGCATCCTGCTACGTACCTTTACATTAAAGATTCAAGTGCAACTTGTAGGGAAGCAGTCTACTCACGCCGTATAAAATTCACATCAGTCTTTCCATTGTGTGCCAGTCAGGCCGCTGTAACTAGCACTGACGTCATAAATGTTGTGCAATATTTTAAAAATCAAGTAAATAACCTGAAACGGTTCTAGCATGTCAGGAGTAATACTAAATCAATATGTGTTGAATGTCAGTTCAATAAATTTAACCTTTTTCGAAATTTGGACGTTTTTCTGTAAAAATCATTGTCGCAACAGAATAGAGCTAGAAACTTAAAAATTTATATTTGGATTCCTTTCTCATAATAATTTAATAGAAACAGTATTCTGGATCTCACAAATTAAAATTTTTATTGAAATTCATGATTTTCTGGTATTTGTCTTAGAAATTAAGGAAGCAAGATAGATTAAGTAGGCGAATAAATAAGGCTAGGATGTTTAAATTTATGTAGAAGAGAGATTCGCTATAATCATAAAGATGTGAGAAGTTTCAATTGAATAACTATAAAACTATAGCGATAGCGTATCTGCAAAGGGCAAGTTCAGAGCTCGTCTACTGCGTGTAGTGTAATTAAATTAATTCTCTCGCCCAAAATATTTGACTTAGCCACGTCAGAATTTTATTATGATTACTTACCTGTGTGCTGATTGCACATTTAAATTGAGAGCTTCATCGGCCATCAGCAAAGGAAGCAATGATTTATTCAATAACTTGAAGTGGTGCATTACTAGGCCAGCGGCTAGTCGGGAGAGCAATTTTGATCAGACGTTCCCTTAGCCGTCCGCACCGCGGCTTTATATATAAGAACGCTGCGCGAGAGAAGAAGGCCCTAGTTCTCTCCAGACGCTGATGTGCGCACCATCTGTGCCGGGAGTCGCGCCGCGTCGGTATCATTGCTATAAACAGCCTCGGATGCCGTAATAAGTTACTCGGGATACGCGTAACCATGAAATCATTTTCGAGTGAAGTGTTAATTCTGGGATGACTTTAATGATCTATCTTCAGTTTGCGTATGTCGTATTTTCACGTGCCGCCGCGGGACAAACATTCTACCATTATTTAGCGTGGCGTTTGATGAACATTATCATCAAATTATGGCTAGCATTCACTTAAACATTTAATTTGGACAGGTATAGTTGCATCAGCGCATTAGACTCTGAACTGCTCTGGTAGTTGGATTGTGTGGATTCCATTTTTTGATCTGTGACTTTCAGAATATAGCGAACGTTTTTACAGGATCGTTTTTGATTATGAATCCCAGACAATCTCCTAATTCCTCAGAGCTATAAGCTGTAGCTATAAGTGTATTTCTCAGATGAAGTGGGCACTAGGAATTCTAATTACAGGCTTCACGTTTTGCTAATCACTTTCTGGTTGCCAATATTGTAGTTAGAGAGCCAGTGTTGAGAACGGCAAAAGACAGCATAAATAATAGGAACATTTATATAACAATTAATTCCACCCGCCGCCCCACATATGGTTAAACGGCAGGGAAATGCATCTTTTCTACATTACAAAACATTTTATATAAAACATAAAATTTCCACCCGCCGCCCCCCAGTTGGTGCTAATTGGCCGGGAAAAACAAACAAAACATTATTTTATATAACAAAAGTTAATCCCACCCGCCGCCCCACAAACTGAATATGGATTGTCTATGCTAAGCATTAATTATTGTGTCAGACAGACTAAGCTGATGGCATCTGTATGTTAGAGATGCATACTATGACTCTGTAGAGTATTTGTTAGGTATAGTGTGACACACATGTCGGTTTGGCAGTAGCAGCCCTGAACTCTCAGACTAAGCATTTTTGCAAGCCTAAGCCTGTCCTAAGAAAAGCATAGATGCATTTTTGTCTGTCAAGTCAATGATGTACTGGAGATTGTACAAGTATTGACGCACTAAGTGCTTCCGCAAGCCCCAACTAATCACGACTTTTCGAGATGGTGAAATATGAAATTTTAGACGGTCATTAAAATAAGATCCATCTACCAGTCGAATTGAATGTTGGGTGTAAACCAGTAAAGGACGAGTATGCTAATGTCATTGTGTTCCAACACTCAGTTAAGTGCCATCAGAACCATACTATTCGCCATTATATACTGTTTGATTGCTGTTGTTGTTGTTCTTGTGGTCTTCAGTCCTGAGACAGGTTTGATGCAGCTCTCCATGCTACTCTATCCTGTGCAAGCTTCTTCATCTCCCAGTACCTACTGCAGCCTACATCCTTTTGAATCTGCTTAGTGTATAAATCTCTTGGTCTCCCTCTACGATTTTTACCCTCCATGCTGCCCTCCAATACTAAATTGGTGATCCCTCGATGTCTCAGAACATGTCCTACCAATCGATCCCTTTTTCTGGTCAAGTTGTGCCACAAGCTCCTCTTCTCCCCAATTTTATTCAATACCTCCTCATTAGTTATGTGATCTACCCATCTAATCTTCAGCACTCTTCTGTAGCACCACATTTCGAAAGCTTCTATTCTCTTCTTGTCTAAACTAAATATCGTTCACGTTTCACTTTCATACATGGCTACACTCCATACAAATACTTTCAGAAATGACTTCCTGACATTTAAATCTATACTCGATGTTAACAAATTTCTCTTCTTCAGAAACGTTTTCCTTGCCATTGCCAGTCTACATTTTATATCCTCTCTACTTCGACCATCGTCAGTTATTTTGCTCCCCAAATAGAAAAACTCCTTTACTACTTTAAGTGTCTCATTTCCTAATCTAATTCCTTCAGCATCACCAGACTTAATTCGGCTACATTCCATTATCCTCGTTTTGCTTTTGTTGATGTTCATCTTATACCCTCCTTTCAAGACACTGTCCATTCCGCTCAACTGCTCTTCTAAGTCCTTTGCTGTCTCTGGCAGAATTACAATGTCATCGGCGAACCTTAAAGTTTTTATTTCTTCTTCATGGATTTTAATACCTACTCCGAACTTTTCTTTTGTTTCCTTGATTGCTTGCTCAATATACAGATTGAATAACATCGGGGATAGGCTACAACCCTGTCTCACTCCCTTCTCAACCACTGCTTCCCTTTCATACCCCTCGACTCTTATAACTGCCATCTGCTTTCTGTACAAATTATAAATAGCCTTTCGCTCCCTGTATTTTACCCCTGCCACCTTCAGAATTGGAAAGAGAGTATTCCAATCAACATTGTCAAAAGCTTTCTCTAAGTCTACAAATGCTAGAAACGTAGGTTTGCCTTTCCTTAATCGTTCTTCTAAGGTAAGTCGTAGGGTCAGTATTACCTCACGTGTTCCAACATTTCTACGGAATCCAAACTGATGTTCCCCGAGCTCGGCTTCTATCAGTTTTTCCATTCGTCTGTAAAGAATTCGAGTTAGTATTTTGCAGCTCTGACTTATTAAACTCATAGTTCGGTAATTTTCACATCTGTCAACACCTGTTTTCTTTGGGATTGGAATTATTATATTCTTCTTGAAGTCTGAGGGTATTTCGCCTGTCTCATACATCTTGCTCACCAGATGATAGAGTTTTGTCAGGACTGGCTTTCCCAAGGCTGTCAGTAGTTCTAATGGAATGTTGTCTACTCCCGGGACCTTGTTTCGACTCAGGTCTTTCAGTGCTCTGTCAAACTCTTCACGCGGTATCATACCTCCCATTTTATCTTCATCTACATCCTCTTTCATTTCCATAATATTGTCCTCAAGTACATCGCCCTTTTATAGACCCTCTATATACTCCTTACACCTTTCTGCTTTCCCTTCTTTGCTTAGAACTGGGTTTCCATTAAAGCTCTTGATATTCATACAAGTGGTTCTCCTTTCTTCAAAGGTCTCTTTAATTTTCCTGTAGGCAGTATCTATCTTACCCCTAGTGAGATAAGCCTCTACATCCTTACATTTGTCCTCTAGCCATCCCTGCTTAGCCATTTTGCACTTCCTGTCGATCTCATTTTTGAGACGTTTGTATTCCTTTTTGCCTGCTTCATTTACTGCATTTTTAGATTTTCTCTTTTCATCAATTAAATTCAATATTTCTTCTGTTATCCAATGGTTTCTACGAGCCCTCGTCTTTTTACCTATTTGATCCTCTGCTGCCTTCACTATTTCATCCCTCAAAGCTACCCATTCTTCTTCTACTGTATTTCTTTCCCCCATTCCTGTCAATTGTTCCCTTATGCTCTCCCTCAGACTCTGTACAACCTCTGGATCTTTCAGTTTATCCAGGTCCCATCTCCTTAAATTCCAACCTTTTTGCAGTTTCTTCAGTTTTAATCTACAGTTCGTAACCAATAGATTGTGGTCAGAGTCCATATCTGCCCTTGGAAATGTCTTACTATTTAATACCTGGTTCCTAAATCTCTGTCTTACCATTATATAATCTTTGAATGCTAGCAGATCTAAACACGTGAATGTGGGCCTAGCACCAAACTGCGACTTACCAATTATTCAGTGTCCATCACCCTGGTAATGCTAGTCTGCGGGACATTGGTAGGAATGGTGCAATGCGGTTCTAAGGACGAAACTGTCTTAGTCACCTATACATGAACCATATGGTATCAGCAATAGGAATAATGGAAAAAATTGAACAACAAATACACGTCTGCTTATACTTAATGCAAGTGCATTGGCGAGTAATCACATACCTCCATCTCTATTTAATGGTGTCTTGGATGGCTGACAAGAGGTTACTGCAGTTGTAAACACTCTCTCAAGCACTCTATCTATGATGTCCCCGCACTATTAGCATGTGACGACATGTTGTGTATTAAAATGGAAACTTGTCCTACCGACAGAATTACTATAATTTAGTGATGTCATGGCGTTGTTTTTAATCACCTCAAAGTATGACCACTACACAGTATTCCAAAACACGTATTTAAATATGAGAGTTCCTCAGATGTTTAATAAATTCTGCCATTGATTATTTAGCAACAAGTACCTATTAAGTCTACATTGTTCTCTCATTATTACTATGACGCCTGTAGAAGACATCCCTAGTATATTCATGAATAATAAAAACGATGGAAAAAATCCGAGTATGTCCACTCACAACACATAGATAGTTACATTGATGTCTCCTATTTGTTTTCTCCTTAGTATTCCAAAGAAACAAAACGTGACTGAACAACTAACACACTGCGGTATTTAAAACTATTGCGTTGAATATCTTGTTTCTGCGTTACTAAAAACAGCGACATAAACAAACCAATATATGAACCTCGCAATCCAAAAACGCATGTAAATACGTACCAAGTGTATGCTTCCTCGCTGCAACTAGACTAACTTCCTCAGCATTCAACAGGGTCCAACATGCAGACATCACACCAGAAATGTCTGCTTGTCAGAACTAACGGCTGCACAGCAGATGAAAGAGATGGGCCAAACATACACACACACACACACACACACACGTGGATAGATTTGAATATGTTTGTGTATTTTCAATAACACTGTTATAGCCCAAGCATCAGCTATCACAGGAGATATTGAGTGGTGTTAAAGGCGTTGCATACACGACATTCAGTGAAAGCGGTGATACCCCCTCACCTGAAAAATGAAGCCAAACACTGTGATCATATTTGTCAAGGTTGCTGTGGAAAACCAAGACAAAATTTGAAAATTATTTCTCTTTCCGTCGTCACATGGGTCCTGCTGTATTTTATCTAAGCCAAACATATTCCAGAATCCCGAAACAGTTGGTTGAGGATAATGTAAACTTGATTATAGGCTTCAAACAGGACTCTCTGAATTTAAAACATATTTACCAAGCACATTTAGGAACTGACATGTCGTTCTATGATTTTGTAAAGATATGAGCCTGTTGCTCGTCTCATTCACAGTATGGGTATCTCGTTATTGACAAAACAAAAAATTGAATAATAGTATATATAGGCGAAACTTCCAAGAGTTTCTTTATACAGGGTGGTCCATTGATAGTGACCGGGCCAAATATCTCACGAAATAAGCATCAAACGAAAAAACTACAAAGAACGAAACTCGTCTAGCTTGAAGGGGGAAACCAGATGGCGCTATGGTTGGCCCGTTAGATGGCGCTGCCATAGGTCAAACGGATATCAACTCCGTTTTTTTTAAATAGGAACCCACATTTTTAGTTACATATTCGTGTAGTACGTAAAGAAATATGAATGTTTTAGTTGAACCACTTTTTCGCTTTTTCGCTTTAGTCACAAACGTATAAGTACGCTGTATCACGTAACATTCCGCCAGTGCGGACTGTATTTGCTTCGTGGGAGGAAGGATAATTGGCCCCCATTTTATCGATGGCAATCTAAATGGTGCTATGTGTGCTGATTTCCTACGTAATGTTCTACCGATGTTACTACAAGATGTTTCACTGCATGACAGAAGGTCAATGTACTTCCAACATGATGGATGTCCGGCACATAGCGTGCGGTTCAAGCGGTATTGAGTAGCATATTTCATGACAGGTTGATTGGTCGTCGAAGCACCATACCAAGGCCCGCACGTTCACCGGACCTGACGTCCCCGAATTTCTTTCTGTGGGGAAAGTTGAAGGATATTTGCTATCGTGATCCACCGATAACGCCTGACAACAGGCGTCAGCGCATTGTCAATGCAGTTGCGAACATTACAGAAGCCGAACTACACGCTGTTGAGAGGAATGTCGTTACACGTATTGTCAAATGCACTGAGGTTGACGAACATCATTTTGAGCATTTATTGCATTAATGTAGTATTTACAGGTAATCACGCTGTAACAGCATGCGTTCTCAGAAATGATAAGTTCACAAAGGTACATGTATGACATTGGAACAACCGAAATAAAATGTTCAAACGTACCAACGTTCTGTATTTTAATTTAAAAAACCTACCTGTTACCAACTGTTCGTCTAAAATTGTGAGCCATATGTTTGTGACTATTACTGCGCCATCTATTACAAAGCAAAAAAAGTGGTCCAACTAAAACATTCGTGTTTCTTTACGTACTACACGAATATGTAATAAAAATTGGGGTTCCTATTTAAAAAAAGGCAGTTGATATCCGTTTGACCTATGGCAGCGCGATCTAGCGGGCCAACCATAGCGCCATCTGGTTTCTCCTTCAAGCTAGACAAGTTTCGTTCTATGTAGTTTTTTCGTTTGACGCTTATTTCGTGAGATGTTTGGCCCGGTCACGTTCAGTGGACCACCCGGTATATAGCACGGTAAGAGAGGTGAGTACATCAGTATACGCTGCACCATGGACAAATTCGCGCTCATGTCTGGCTCTCATCCTCAGGAGAATGTGTGTACATAGACAGAATATTCGCTTGTATGTGGATGCGAAAATTCAGACTAGCGTGCATAAAGTTGAATGTGTGCGCAGGGATCTGCAGACGTATTACCGGACTCTTCTGAGAAAGATCAATGCATTAAATGAGTTTGTGGTATCCTGCCCACCCGTCTCTTATAGAGTGCATAAAGGATGCTACTTTCTCGGATAATTGTACAACAATTCAAGCAAATCACATTAATGGTTTTTATTACAATAAAGTAGATTGACAATACTTAACTTTGGGTCGCAAGCAATTGGCGACATGCAAATAATCAACGTCCTTCGCTGTATACAGTGTCCATATCAGTTATCACACAAGTTACATGGATCACTAATCACGGCCCTTCTAGTGCCCTCTTCTAGTGCGTGGTTTCTATTCCGAGTCAGTTAGTGCCTCTACTAGCGTGCGTCTTCTACTGTCCGGCCGAGGCTGGCAGGGACGGCCCTTATATTCTCTTCGGATAGAGGCCGCTGCTGTCGTGGTGCTGTTCTAGTCAGCGTGCTGCTCTTGTGTTCTTCATCTTCGTGCCGGCATTTGTCGTTATCGTTACGCTGGAACATTCCTCCCCCCCCCCCCCCCCCCCTCAGCGACGGACCGTCGTCGTATAGGGAGTGCGACAACGGCGGGGGAGGCAGGAGTGTGGCCGCATCGCTGGACTGGAAGCTGCGGTTGTAAAGGACGTCAAGCTTCCGGTCGTATCCCGCCATCCAGCCTTCGCTCTGGCGTAAACGACCCCCGGAAAACGACCAGAACGGTACCCGTCCACCTCCTGATGCCATGAAACAGATGAAGAACGCAGTGACTGCTGCAGTGTGGGTGGGTCCAGCTCCATAGGAAGGACGAGACGAGGCGAAGGCTCCGTCCCCATGAGGTTGTCCCGCAGCGTCGTGATGACACCCTATGGCGGCTGCTCTGGCCGCGCTATCCTCTGTATCCGTGAATCTGGGGGAAGAGACAGTGGAGATCATCGTGCACATGACAGACACGAAGTTGATTTTGATGTCGGCGCTGCAAGTCATCTGGGCGTGAGATAAGATACATGTGAGCGCCAAGTCGACGGACGATCTCGCCTCGCGCCCACCGTCTGCTGCCGCTGAAAACCCTGTAAAAGATAATATCACGCGGCGCGAAGCGATACTCGCGGCCTCCCTTCGGCACCGGGTGCTGCAGAGGGTAGAACAGGTGGAGCAGTGTCCGATGGCGGCGGCCGTGAAGCAGTTCCACTGGCGATGGCCCATCTCGTGGGTGAGGTGCGGAGCGAAGCTTGGCCATCTGCTCCTTGAAGGTTCTGATAAAACGTTCCGCTTCGTCGTTTGACTGTGTATGGAACGGTGTACTAGTGAGATGCTGTATGTCATTGTGTTCACAGAATGTTTCAAATTCATTTGACGTGAACTGAGGGCAATTATCTGACTTCAGGTAAACCTTCGAGACAAAACATAGAGGACAACACCTAAATTGTGCTACGTGAAGTTGTCGAGTTCATTGGCACAGCGAAAGGAAACTTGCTATACAAGTCAACCACAATCAACCAACGAGTGTTCCAAAAAGGTTCCGCAAAGTCTGTGTGCACTCGTTGCCATGGTGACTGCGACTGAGGCCATGCAGAAAATTTTTGTGGAGGAGCGGGCTGATTTTCCGCACATGCGTGACAGTGTGACGTCATCTGTTCTATGCCAAGTACAGTGTCGACGCGCTAACTGTTTTGTACGAACAATCACCCAGTGGCCTTGGTGAAGTAACTGCAACACTTCTTTTTGCAAAGCTTTAGGGATCAACATACGCGACTATCCACTGTCATTTTCAACAAGAATTGCACCCTTCTGTACGATGAGGCTATGAAGACGTGCAAAGTATCGGCCCACTACAGAGTACTTCATGCTAGGCAAGGAACGAGGCCAAGATGTGCGAATGTATGTTAGCAAAATGTTCAAATCTGAATCAGCTTCCGTGGCCTGTGCAATTTTCCTACAGTTCATGAGAAAAGATTGAAGCAATTCAGAATCCTGAGCATCGATGTGACGACAAGATGCAGTAGAAGCGTCAGAGTCTGTATCAGGGCCAATCGGAAGACGTGAAAGTGCGTCCGCATTACCATGTTGAGCTGTCGGTCGATACACAATCTCGTACTGGTATTGAGACAACAACAAGCCCATCTTTGCAATTTTTGGGCCGTTCGTACAGGAACCGGTTTCGTCGGATGAAACAAGGACTGCAAAGGCTTGTGATCCGTCACTAAGTAGAATTTTCTGCCATACAAATAGTGGTGGACTTGGTGACACCATACACAATAGCCAAAGCCTCTTCCTCAATTTATGAGTAGTTACACTGACCTTTGGACAACACTTCTGATGCGAAAGCGATAGGCGTGCCTTTATTACCAATTCTGTGCAAAAACACTGCACCGATTCTGTAAGAGGAAGCGTCAACTTGCAATAAAACTGGTTTGTCAGGATGAAAATGAACTAAGCATCGATCACTGAGCAATGCATCTTTATGTGTTTGAAAAGCTACTTGGCGCTCACCTGCACAAACAAAGGGGACATTCTTCCGACGCAAGCTATGCAATGGAGCCGCTGTTTGCGCAGTATGAACCGATTATAATAATTCATTTTCCCTAAGACTGACTGAAATTTTGTGACATTGCGAGGAACTTGAAAATCTCGCATGGCTAACAAATGCGACTGCAGAGGATGTACACATTGACTGTTTATGAAATGACCAAGATACTACAACCCAGATTTTAAAAAATCACACTTGTCCAGTCTACACTGTAGTCCTGCGTTAGATAACACACGAAACAAAGCACGTAAATTTGCAATACGTTCTTTCGATGTACGACCTGCTACGACAATATCGTCCAAATAGTCTGAACAGTTTGGCACTTGTGCAGTCAGCTGTTCCAAATACCCTTGGAAAATGGCGGGTGCGGAAGCACTGCCAAAAGGCAAACGCCAATATTTAAACAAGCCCAAATGAGTATTCACTACACACACTTTTTGAGATTTTTTATCGAGCAGTATTTGAAGATACTATAACATCCACGAGATAAATTTTAGCTACAGTGCGACGAGAGAAAATTATGCCTCTAACAGTTGTAAACATTATCTATTCGACGTATTTAATTATTTATATAATATTCTATTATGTAATTGGACATACCGATGTGTATCATACAAAGACAATGATAATTGTAAATTCCTTTTTTGATCTGCGTTTGTCTTCCTTTGTTTTTACCTTTTGTTGGTTGGCTTTTGTAGGTTGCGGACGCATATCGAACTGAGGTCTGTTAAGAAATTGTAATTATTTGTTAATTATTACTTGAAAATAGAGTTCATTATTATTATAAACATGAGTGAATAATTATTTGTAACTTTAATTCCTCTCTCAGTAAGCATTATCTGTGTTAATTATTTCTTTCCGCTGCAAGGAGCGCAGCCATTGATGATAGCGATTTGTATCGCGTTTTTGTCTGTGTTTTCCTTGGAAACAAATCAAATGTTTGCTTGATGAAGTCTAAATAGTGCACAATACGAAAGTAGATTTTATAGCGTTTAATAAGCATTTTAAATATTTACTTATTTGCTCTTATAATAGAAAGTCTCTATCATTTGTGTGCCGCCATCTTAACAATTATCTCAGCGGCAAATTCAAATTTAAATTACGCAACTCTGCAGAATAAATGCCGAAGGTAATACAAATGTGTAAAAGTAAATGTGCACCGGTGGTCCCGAACTCATTTCAATGAAAATGATTCGAATCAGATTGGTTCTTTAAAAACAGTGCTCATAGCACGATCCTTATAAGAAACTTTTCTAGCTGATGTATGGAGCCGAAATTAATTACGCACGAGTTGCGAAGAATATTGTTTCAGGTAACATACGTCAGTGTTTTGCGCGGCTGATATACGGTGGTTTTAATGATCATTTTGCTGAAGATAACTGCTTCCATCTTAATCAATAGTTGTAACGAATCTGTTGTATGAACTGTGATTTAGTGACACATACACAACTTACAGACAACACTTTAACACGACGTTAACTTGGAGTTCTTTAGCAACTTGATCAAAATTTTTAGCCGGGAGAAAAATTATTTAGTAATTACTCAATGTAATAAAATAAGATTATCATTTCCATTTACAAATTATTTAAATACCAAACCAATGAATAACACAGCAAACGCCACAATAGGCGTCGCCCAAATCAATTTTTGAAAAGTAGCGTCCGGCACCTAATGTGTTCATGAGATCCTCTAGGCGTTGCAATGGATAAGTATCAATTACAGTTAGTGGGTTGACTGCAGACTTAAATTCAACACAGAGGCGAATGCGATCTGAAGGTTTGGGGAGCAAATCCGGTGGACTTGCCCATTGACTAGCTGATATGAGCGCAATAACTCCGCTACCTTGTAATTCATTAAGTTCAGTAGCGACTTCGCCCCATAATGTAATAGGAACAGTTTTGGCCCTGAAAAATTTCGGCTGAGCATTGTCTTTCAGAGTAATACATGCAACAAAATTGTTAGGCTTGCCTAAATCTTCAGAAAAAAGTTCAGGGAATTCTTTTAGCACGCTACACTGTCGTTTGCGTGGAATGCAGACACTGACAACACATTGTCCTGAATGTTAAAGGTAAACAAATCAAATGAATCAAGACTAAATATGTTTACACAACCGCGTGATTGTAGCACTGTAAAAGCCATTGTTCTCATATGCGAGCGATACATGGCAGGCAAAGTACACTTTCCGAGAATGGGAAAGTCTTGTCCATTATAAGCCGTCAGTTGCGTGCTTGTTTTAGATAGGCATGGGGAGCCTAACAGTTCATACATGGTGTTTCAAAAATGACCGGTATATTTGAAACGGCAATAAAAACTAAACGAGCAGCGATAGAAATACACCGTTTGCTGCAATATGCTTGGGACAACAGTACATTTTCAGGCAGACAAACTTTCGAAATTACAGTAGTTACAATTTTCAACAACAGATGGCGCTGCGGTCTGGGAAACTCTATAGTACGATATTTTCCACATATCCACCATGTGTAGCAATAATATGGCGTAGTCTCTGAATGAAATTACCCGAAACCTTTGACAACGTGTCTGGCGGAATGGCTTCACATGCAGATGAGATGTACTGCTTCAGCTGTTCAATTGTTTCTGGATTCTGGCGGTACACCTGGTCTTTCACGTGTCCCCACAGAAAGAAGTCACAGGGGTTCATGTCTGGCGAATAGGGAGGCCAATCCACGCCGCCTCCTGTATGTTTCGGATAGCCCAAAGCAATCAAACGATCATCGAAATATTCATTCAGGAAATTAAAGACGTCGGCCGTGCGATGTGGCCGGGCACCATCTTGCATAAACCACGAGGTGTTCGCAGTGTCGTCTAAGGCAGTTTGTACCGCCACAAATTCACAAAGAATGTCCAGATAGCGTGATGCAGTAATCGTTTCGGATCTGAAAAATGGGCCAATGATTCCTTTGGAAGAAATGGCGGCCCAGACCAGTACTTTTTGAGGATGCAGGGACGATGGGACTGCAACATGGGGCTTTTCGGTTCCCCATATGCGCCAGTTCCGTTTATTGACGAAGCCGTCCAGGTAAAAATAAGCTTCGTCAGTAAACCAAATGCTGCCCACATGCATAAAGCCGTCATCAATCCTGTGCACTATATCGTTAGCGAATGTCTCTCGTGCAGCAATGGTAGCGGCGCTGAGGGGTTGCCGCGTTTGAATTTTGTGTGGATAGAGGTGTAAACTCTGGTGCATGAGACGATACGTGGACGTTGGCGTCATTTGGACCGCAGCTGCAACACGGCGAACGGAAACCCGAGGCCGCTGTTGGATCACCTGCTGCACTAGCTGCGCGTTGCCCTCTGTGGTTGCCGTACGCGGTCGCCCTACCTTTCCAGCACGTTCATCTGTCACGTTCCCAGTCCGTTGAAATTTTGCAAACAGATCCTTTATTGTATCGCTTTTCGGTCCTTTGGTTACATTAAACCTCCGTTGAAAACTTCGTCTTGTTGCAACAACACTGTGTTCTAGGCGGTGGAATTCCAACACCAGAAAAATCCTCTGTTCTAAGGAATAAACCATGTTGTCTACAGCACACTTGCACGTTGTGAACAGCACACGCTTACAGCAGAAAGACGACGTACAGAATGGCGCACCCACAGACTGCGTTGTCTTCTATATCTTTCACATCACTTGCAGCGCCATCTGTTGTTGAAAATTGTAACTACTGTAATTTCGAAAGTTTGTTCGCCCGAAAATGTACTGTTGTCCCAAGCATATTGCAACAAACGGTGTATTTCTATCGCTGCTCGTTTAGTTTTTGTTGCCGTTTCAAATATACCGGTCATTTTTGAAACACCCTGTATGTGTGACGGCATAGCAATGTGACAGAGGCACCCATGTCCAATTGAAATTTCATACGTTTTCCACAAAGGAGTAAATGAACAAAAAGTTTGTTTGACTGGTGTATCAGTGAAGAAACTGCACGCTTGCTAGTTTTGCGAATGTCTGTTGCAGACTTTGAATATACTTCATTAATGACATGGGCCTTGTGACTAAATTTTCCTCAGTGGGCTCAATTCTTATGTTTGTTGCATTGCAAACATACGGTTTGTACATGTCCTTTCCTACCACAAGCGTAACACTGAGCTTGTCAGGAGGGGTAGTCTTGGCGTTTATGCCATGTATAACACCGAGGGCAAGACTTAATTCTGTTCGCCTGTGTAGCCGCCTGTGTAGCGAACTGCTTACGCAGCGTGGAGCGTTGTTTACTCATCGTGGCTAGTGCAAGAAGCTGCGGGCTGACTGCAAACACGGGACTCAACCCGACAAATAGCTGGCTGCTCAAATTTATGAGCTCACAAGGCACCTGAATCATACTGATCTAGTATTTGCACTGCCTGCTGAAATGATGGATCGGACTGATTCAAAATCTGTTCTCTGAGTTTGACATCGGGTACATTGTACACGATCGCATCACGCAACATAACATCTGAATATAAAGCATCGCAAGCACATTTGATTTACATTTCCGTGTCATACCCTGCAAATCTGTTACTCACACGCGATTAGTTTGTTCTGGCCTTTTCTTTTTTTCTTTCTTTCTTTCTATTAAAGAATTGATGTCTAGCTGCTACCACATTCACTTGTTGGACATAACAATTAGTTGGCGGCTGTACCACTTGTTCGCAAGTATGTAAGTTCACTCGGAGTGGCGTTAGAAAATAACTCAAACAGTGCACTTCCTACCGTTGATAATAGCTATGGAAGTTTCACAGTAACTCGCACGTTTTGAGCTAGTATGTGTGCCTCGAAATGGTGCCACCACTCAAGCCATTCCTCTTATTGTTCACAAAACTGTCGAAAAGGCGGTATAGCAGTAGGTGTTGCTGTAGGTGGTGCTTGTTCCGTCTGGCGCGCAGCGTTGTCCAGTAGCTGCTGCACCCTGTTGAGTAACGTAGAGATTTGCTGCGTCTGGAACTGAAATATGTCCATTAACTGTGTGGCATCGAACGCTTGCAGCTGTGGCGCGTGAGCAGGGAGCGGGAGAGGTGGGGTGGGTATTTTTGGAAGAGACAAGTGCAAGAAACAGACAAGGCAAGCGAGAAAAATAAGTAGAAAAGCAAAGAAACTTTCTGCAACGCCCACCTGAAAACACTGATTAGCAAAACAGACTGTTAAAACAAGTGAACGCCCCTGCAAAGAAAGCACAAGAAAGAATTAAGGCGCCAGCAAAACATAAACGAAAATTCTGTGGCTGTCAGGTACTGGGTTCGTCGTATAACTCGTCGCCAATTTGGTGTCCTGACCACTCGTCTCTTATACGGCGCCTAAAGGCTGCTACTTTCTCGGATAGCTATACAACAATTCAAGTAAATCACATTAACGGTTTTTATTACAATAAAGTAGATTGACAATACTTAACTTTGGGTCGCAAGCAATTGGCGACATGCAACTAATTAATGTCCTTCGCTATATACAACGTCCATGCCGGTTATCACACAAGTTATATGGATCACTAATCGCGGCCCTTCTAGTGCCTTTCTTCTAGTGTGTGGTTTCTAGTCTTTGTCTGCTAATGCCTCGCTAGTACGCGTCTTCTATTGTCTGGTCGAGGCTGGCTGAGCGGCTCTTATATTCTCTACGGATAGAGGCCCCTCCTGTCGTGGTTGTGTCCTAGTCAGAATATTATTGGGAGACTTTGCCTAACAGCCTTCTCTGCTTTTGCGTTCTTCATCTTCATGCCGGCGCTTGTCGTTACTCCGGAACAGAGTTAGTTAATGAAATCCGTCAGAAAGCAAGCGACTTAACTGAAAAGGTTGAGGCTATTGAGGGGAAAATACATGTAGAGTCCCCAGTTGTAGAAAAGGGGGCTAACCACATGATAAGAGGAAAAAGAGTAGATATATAAAGCCTCTCGCTGCAGAGACGTCTGATTAGTTTACATCTAGATGTCAACGAAGCAGAAGATCACTAATACGTGGAAAGCCGTTCGAGAGAAATTACGGTTGCTACTGTTAGGGCATATGGATCTACAGCGAAAACTAAGTGAGACCTTTAAGCTGATTACTGTATTTCTCAGGCAACTCTCAGAAAAAACAAAATTACACTATAACGATGGTGTTGCCATTGACGAAATCATTATTCGATATACCCCTGGCCAGATAGATAGAACATTCGGCGTCAGCAGGGGAAGACCATACACGCTGGGTACACAGCCTATAAATGTAACTGATGACACAATACAAACTGGTGATAGGCAGCTTGAGAGAACACCTGGCTTGATGAATCTTATTTTACTAAGACCCACGAAAAAGCCCATAAATTATTCAGTTAATGATAGGGAAATGTACCATGAAATACTGCATTAGACTGGTGTACGTAAGATCGGAAAAAGCCAGAGCAACAAGAAATACAAAACCGTTATAAAACCAATACTTGATTGTGAAATTACAATGAAATGAATATCCCTAGCTGAATACAGGCGTTCATATAAGTCAACGGGGAAAGTTGAAAATGTGTGCCCCGCCCGAGAATCGAACCCGGGACCTCCTGCTTTACATGGCAGACGCTCTATCCCCCTTTTTTTTGTGTTCGGTGTTGTTCGTTGTGTTAGGTCTGCACGGACGTCAGAAGACATCCATTCACGTTGATCGTTGATTCCTTTGCTCAGTTTTTTATTACAGAAGGCGAGCAGCCGTCTGACAGAACACGCTGAGCTACCGTGTCGGCGAGCCAGCACGAAAAACATGCTCTCGTAGGCATGTTATGATTAAAGGTTTGGATGACTTATGGCAGGCTGGTCTTGTAGATATGAGGGAATATTCACATGAGAATAATGGAGTCAAATATATTTTAATGGTTATTGGCACACACTCCAAATTAGCCTGGGTACTACCTGTTGAAACAAAAACGAGGAGAAATGTAGTGGATACATTTGAGCGTTTGCTACTGACAGCGACGAATCGGTGCCCGGACAACCTCCAAACCGATCACGGTGGAGAGTTCTGCAGTAGATATTTCAAGATGATGCAGCGGTATGGAATACATCACCACTCAACATTTACCCACCTGAAGGACAGTACCATGGAACGTCTGAATAGAACAATAACAGATCAAATGTGGATGCGTTTCAATCTTCGCGGCTCATACAAGTGGACAGATATCCTCCCAGAAATATTTGCACAATATAAACGAACAAAACAAAGCACAATAAAAATGAGACCAATTGATGTTCGTGATGATGGACTCTTGTATACGATGTACTATCGCATTAAAATGCTCTATCCACGCAAAAAGAAATTTAATGCAGGTGATTTGGCACGTATCTCAAAACACAAGACAGCATTTGAGAAATGCTGGTCAACAGAGATATTTACAGTTTCAAAGCTGCAAAGAAGGAATCCTAGAACTTATATCTTGAAGGATAGTAAAGGTGAAGAAACTGCAGGTTGCTTCTACACCGAAGAGTTGCAGAAAAGCTCAGAACCGGATGTTTTTCTCGTGGAGAGAGTCATAAGACGTCAACGAAATAGAGAGCGAGTCAAACGGCTTGGTTTTCCTGTAGTTGGACTGATGCTAACGACTTGCTATACAATGTTGTGCGCAGTTTACAATCAGCGCAGTAGCATAATATGCCTGCTAGGAGACGCATTAGAGGAGGTAGTGGTATTCTAGACAAGCTGCCAGTGGAATTAAACATTGTGGTGTATAACTGCTGTGGACCTGCAAAAAAGCTTCAAAAACGCTTGGCACAAGGTGAAAGGGGATTAATCTTCTCGACGAAGCGTATATGGAACCTGACATTGCGTACCCTGCAAATAAAGATCTCCCAAGCCATCACATTACAGACCGGACGTTACCTGAGGAGGCTAAACCGATACGCAAAAGAAAGGATAGTGGTATAGGGCAAGCGCATTGCATCATTTACAGTTGATAAAACCATACGTGGAAAATTAAGTTGGGTTTAGTAGTGACGAATTTCAAACGGGTTAAGAATGCTGCACGTTGTGCATTAAAGAAAAAGAAGAATTGTGGAAAGCAAAGGTGTTCGAAGAACTATATCCTGACAGCGATGGACGCAGCTAAAATGTTCTAAAGCAGAGTGCTGCGGAACGAAGAAGAGGATATGTTAAAATGCCTCGAGTTGTACCAGTACCCAAGACGGCTGGTTGTTTTCTCCCATTCCTCATCCCAAATGGCTCTGAGCACTATGGGACTCAACTGCTGAGGTCATTAGTCCCCTAGAACTTAGAACTAGTTAAACCTAACTAACCTAAGGACATCACACACATCCATGCCCGAAGCAGGATTCGAACCTGCGACCGTAGCGGTCTCGCGGTTCCAGACTGCAGCGCCAGAACCGCGCGGCCACTTCGGCCGGCCCTCATCCCAGCCCTCTCCGCTCTCTCGGCGGTGGAGTCCCTCGCTGGTAGTGCTGCAACTATTACTTGAACAGTCACGAATGCGCGATACTCGTAAGTGCAGTTAGTAGAAGCAAGAAGTCATAACCGCATGATGGTAGCTGTAGCTGTACTTGAAACCGCGCAGATACCATCTATTATGTCCACTCATTTGGTGACCTGCAACCGCCAGAAGAATTACAACAATACTTCACTTGTAGAAGACGTGTGTTCTAAAATTTTCGCTGCTATCAGTACTTTAATACACAGCTCTGTGGTCACCTATGCATCATGTTTCTCTTGTCGTTTACAAAGAAGAAGAAGAAGAACAATAATACAAATAAGGAAGATCTTTAAACAGTCCTTCATCAGTTGAGGTTCAGATGCAATGTCGTACACTTTGACTTTAAAAGAACGCTCATCTGTATTATGTTCAAATTACTTTTCACAACTGACTCGAGCATTGGTGGATGGAGTATTGCACTGATTAGATTGGAGACAGAACAGCATCCCAAATATCACCGAGGCTAACAATAAACTGCACTTGAATATTAATGGTGAAAAAGACTTGTGGAAATAGAACCTGGTGCATACGATATCGACGATCTAAATGAAGTATTAAAACAGCCTGGGGAAGGTATTGAGTTACGTGCAATATAATGTTAATTAATATTGTGTTTATACTGGTTGCTAGTGAGCAGGAAAGTTAGTTATTAGTATTTTATTAATGATCTCATTCATATGCAGCCATATCACAGTCATCACAGTCACTCAAGAAAGTTATAATTAAAGCTTTACTTGTTTAATCAGAATCGGACGATGACTCTCCTTGTCCGCAGTCTCGATCTGCAATCCTGTGTAAATAAAATTGTCTTGGTTTTGTTGCGTTGCATAGTCAGTCGGGAAACCTCAGATCAAGCGGAAAGTTTACTTTGATAGAGTTTAATTATCCGATGAAATATTGGAGCTCTTGGATCTAATAATTGCAGGTTCGTTTCCAATTCATCGGAAGTTCCCTTCTGATGACCAACGAAACGACACATTCGTGCAAATTTCCAATTAGAGAATACATATATAATTAAATTCGTTACAGACCTTTGATGTAAATGCTCAGTATATATTGTCTTGATTAGCATACATATGTTTCCTATCTCTTTCTTCCAGTAATCTCGATAGCAGAATTACAATTATTCAGTGCGGCTATTCGGCACGGAGAAAATCCTAAAAGTCTTCTAAAACACACCAGAGAGAATAATACAAAGAGTTATTATGCGCTCATGGAATAGTAATAGTATTGTACTACTCTGCGCATCAATTCTGCGACCATATAGATGGTCAAGTAGGAAACGTAATTCACTCATAGAATTGTGCAGGGATAATTAGTAGAATATAGAGAGATATTACAATTGCCCCTCGCAGTGAGCAAAGTTAATGATAATACACTTTGCGAGCTAACCGTAAATTTTGTTGGCTCGTTTATTCAAAAGAAAAATGTTTTGAAAATTAGTTTTTAGAAATTTACCATAGAGTCTATGGGTAACATGTTAAGACTCTATGTTACCAGAATACGTAGGCTGTGACTTTTACATGTACCGGGGTATATCCGCATCCCGCGTACATAACCAGGGAATATATAAATCAGTATGATCGCGGAATAGGTCTACCCATTTGGGAGCTGGCCTTCACAGGGAAACCCTGGAAAACCCGGAAGAATAGACCCTAGCTCAGCTATTAAAGACGATAGGAAAGCCTACACAAAGTGATTTTGAAATGTATAAAAACTTGATAGATGAGGTAGATGAAACGTGCCTCATAGCCAAAAAAAAATCTTTACAACAGTGTTTCAAAAAATTTTTTTTTAATTTCTACTTTCGACGGTGTAGGCGGAGATCTCGTAGTGGAGCCTACGAAACAGGAACACTGGGTACGGACAGCGGGTAGGCGACGTACAGCGTTTGGTGGAGTCGGTACGGAGGACAGGCGATGAGTGGCGGTACAGGACAGAAGCTGGTAATGTGCCGTAGAAACAGCAAAATGGTCTCAGGAACAGATGGTCAGGGACGTGAACATGGAAGAGGTTTAACGTGGAATGAGAAAAGGTTCTGACTGAATAAATTCCTGGAACAGAGTGGATTGAGGCACTGAAGTCCATATTTCATCGTTAAATTCAAAGTCGCAATTGATTCACTTATTCTTCCATCTGTACTAGACTGGAATACCCATCAGTCCTGAATATATCGCGAATTTTATTGTCGTCCTCCATTTTGAAGTTCAGAATCACAACTGCAGATCGTCCAAAATATTGCAAAAGAAACTGTGTTAATTTAATTTTGCTGTAGCACGTACCGAATGTATACCTCCCAAAAATTTTCTTAATCTAATCTTCGACTTGATATAGTTCAGGTGGAAGTAAGGCACTGAATCTGTCCGAATTTTGTTTTCAAGTACGAAATTATGGATAAAATTCAAGTTCATACATGAGGAAAATTTTAAAATATAGGCATGTGACATCGAACACACATAAAATTGTTACTATCGTTATTTGATCTGCAGATCCACCTGCAATTAAACAGCATTAATGGTGATCTATGCTCATTTAACTCAGCATCCTCTGCCTCGTGATGGCTGGGTGTTGTGTGCTGTCCTTAGGTTAGTTAGGTTTAAGTAGTTCTAAGTTCTAGGGGACTGATGACCATAGATGTTAAGTCCCATAGTGCTCAGAGCCAACTCAGCATCCACTGGCAGAATCTTTGTCATTCTCTCATGAATATTAATGGAAAACATATTTTCAACAATCATGTCAATAATATGAAAACACAAGAAACCAACTCTTAAAAATTCAATTAAAACTCTTAAATTAATTCAACTGAAAAAGAATGCATAATGAGAACTTTTAAATACAATAAATTTTCCCTCGCGCGACCAGCGAGTCTCTTAAACCGTTCTTAGCGGAGATGATATCGACTGTAGTTTCACTTCACACTTCACTTGTTTTTACCGCGAACAGCGCGCGTCCTGCCTTCAACGTACTCCCATACATAATTACTACGTTTAAAGTTTCACACGCCATGTTCATATGATTGTCATGTCTTGAAAGAATATACGTGCACTTTAACTACACATTAACACTCCTTATGGCTGTTACTTATAGTCAATATGTACACACACTAGCAAATGCTACAGTCTGATACCTATTCTAAAGATTATATTAAACTATTACAGGAGTGGGCGGCGCACCGGCATTACACTTCTGTAAACTAGCTAAATAAAGGAATACTTCCGAATACCGCTGTATCACTCTGCACTGCCCCTTGACGCTCCTGGCAAGAAGTGGCACTGTGGGCCCCGGCCTCAGCTCTGCCAACTGGAGTTTCCGGTTCGACCATCGACAGTCTACAACAGTGGTGTCAGAAGTGGTGCCGGTTACAACGCTGGTACCGGATTTCTACTCCCACATCTTATGTCAAGCAAGTAGTGTTGAGGTGTGCCTGTGCAGAGAGGTGAGTGAGGTGTTTGGTTGCGTTCGTGATGGGGGGTCGTACACTTCTTGTTATGTCTTGTCGTTTGGGAAGTGTTTGTCCGTAGCAGTATAGGGAGGAAAGCAGGACTGGCACCTGCGCATGAGCACGATGGGGGATTGGTGGGTGATGTTTGATTTACTGTTTATGTGTCATTCTATTGTGTTTTAAGGGGTTAAGTGTCAATTAGGTTGGACTTTTTGAAGGTGCCTTTTGTAAGGCAGGAGGAGCCTGTAGATTTATCTGAATTCAGGGGAAATGGGGGACATGACGATATAGCGCCTAAGCGATATAATTTTTTCTAACCAGTCAGGTCACAGATTACCATGTACAAAGTGGGTGCTAAAGAGTTGTTTTATTTGTAACAGATTTGGATGTTTGGCGCATCATTGTTCAGAATGTAGATGAGCGATGATTCGCCACAAGAACTAAGTTTTAGGAGTAGCAGAATGGAATTAACACTAACAGTAGAGCTGTAAGCAAGAGTGGTTGAAACATGGCAAGCAGCAGAGGCTGCGGCAGCGACTACAGCGGAAGCTGTAGCCACTCTACCTGAGCAAATTCGGGTATTATTGGAGGCAAGCATAAGGGACAAAGAAAAATTTGATGAATCAGCAGGGAGATTTGAGGCATTGCAAGTAGAGGAAGGGCTGTCGGGTGAAAGTAGATTGCAGGTCGGGGAGTGTCAGACCGTTTGACTCGGCAATCGCGGCGTTGATTAACCTCTTTTCGGGTAAGACAACGGAGGGTGTTTCAGTATTCCTTAATGACGTTATCGCAATGGCTGAGGCCAGTGGGTGGTCGGATGTTGTAATGTTGAGAGTGGCAGAGTTATGCCTGATAGGGGATGCCAAGTCGTACGTACTGTACCTTGAAACGTTGAACAACGTGGGGATGTTTGCAGAGCTTGAGGCTGGGTTACGACAGTGGTACCAAAAACAGAATATTACCAGGTTTTTTCTCGAAAAATTAAGTTCTTTATTTATGAGAAGAAATGAGACTGTGGAGGTTTTCTCAGACAGGAGTCGAAAGCTGAATGCACAAACGTTCGAACTGTCACCGAACGGGGAGACGAATAGAGTGCTGTTACAGGAGGCCGAGAACAAGGCGTTAGATGTGTTTTTGCGGGGAGTACCGCCGGAGATGTCACGTCGGGTGAGAATGGAGAATCCCAGTGATCTTGCGGCGGCTCTAAGGATTGCCACTTACTTAGAGGAGGTAGATTATGCGACGAAGCAAAGGGTGAAGCATAAAGTTCTGGCAGCGGAAATTAAGTGTTTTGGTTGTGGCCAGGTATGGCATATTAGGAAGCAGTGTCAGCGTCAATTACGGTGTTACTCATGTGGGAGAATGGGTCACCGGGCAGTGAACTCCAGGAGTAAAAGTAGGGGGAACCTCGGCGACAACAGACATTAAACGAGAACGGGACTGCTTCAAGCGTCGGAAGGCAGTCCCAGTGAAATGCGTTTGTAGGTTCACAGACGGAATGCGGCTTATTAGACTTGGTGAACGGAAGGGAACAGAGGTTTCTGGTTGACCCGGGGGCACACGTGTCTGTTATTGGTCTAGACAGGGCTAGCAGGAGAAGGCTTGTACCACCACGTTATAGGTTACGTGGAGTGAGGTATAATACAGTGGATTCATTGTGTACCACGGTACTCCAATTGGTGATCGCAGGAACTAAGTTTAGTGAGCAGGTAGAGGTGTTACCAAGTGTGGGTGAGGGGTATTCGGTGATTTTCGGACTGGACTTTGTAATGGTACTTGAATTACGTAACCATTATGGTACCTCGCCCAAACCTCTCGATACCAGCAATATTCCACTGTATTTCTGTTAACTACTTAACATACACTCCTGGAAATTGAAATAAGATCACCGTGAATTCATTGTCCCAGGAAGGGGAAACTTTATTGACACATTCCTGGGGTCAGATACATCACATGATCACACTGACAGAACCACAGGCACATAGACACAGGCAACAGAGCATGCACAATGTTGGCACTAGTACAGTGTATATCCACCTTTCGCAGCAATGCAGGCTGCTATTCTCCCATGGAGACGATCGTAGAGATGCTGGATGTAGTCCTGTGGAACGGCTTGCCATGCCATTTCCACCTGGCGCCTCAGTTGGACCAGCGTTCGTGCTGGACGTGCAGACCGCGTGAGACGACGCTTCATCCAGTCCCAAACATGCTCAATGGGGGACAGATCCGGAGATCTTGCTGGCCAGGGTAGTTGACTTACACCTTCTAGAGCACGTTGGGTGGCACGGGATACATGCGGACGTGCATTGTCCTGTTGGAACAGCAAGTTCCCTTGCCGGTCTAGGAATCGTAGAACGATGGGTTCGATGACGGTTTGGATGTACCGTGCACTATTCAGTGTCCCCTCGACGATCACCAGTAGTGTACGGCCAGTGTAGGAGATCGCTCCCCGCACCATGATGCCGGGTGTTGGCCCTGTGTGCCTCGGTCGTATGCAGTCCTGATTGTGGCGCTCACCTGCACGGCGCCAAACACGCATACGACCATCATTGGCACCAAGGCAGAAGCGACTCTCATCGCTGAAGACGACACGTCTCCATTCGTCCCTCCATTCACGCCTGTCGCGACACCACTGGAGGCGGGCTGCACGATGTTGGGGCGTGAGCGGAAGACGTCCTAACGGTGTGCGGGACCGTAGCCCAGCTTCATGGAGACGGTTGCGAATGGTCCTCGCCGATACCCCAGGAGCAACAGTGTCCCTAATTTGCTGGGAAGTGGCGGTGCGGTCCCCTACGGCACTGCGTAGGATCCTACGGTCTTGGCGTGCATCCGTGCGTCGCTGCGGTCCGGTCCCAGGTCGACGGGCACGTGCACCTTCCGCCGACCACTGGCGACAACATCGATGTACTGTGGAGACCTCACGCCCCACATGTTGAGCATTTCGGCGGTACGTACACCCGGCCTCCCGCATGCCCACTATACGACCTCGCTCAAAGTCCGTCAACTGCACATACGGTTCACGTCCACGCTGTCGCGGCATGCTACCAGTGTTAAAGACTGCGATGGAGCTCCGTATGCCACGGCAAACTGGCTGACACTGACGGCGGCGGTGCACAAATGCTGCGCAGCTAGCGCCATTCGACGGCCAACACCGCGGTTCCTGGTGTGTCCGCTGTGCCGTGCGTGTGATCATTGCTTGTACAGCCCTCTCGCAGTGTCCGGAGCAAGTATGGGGGGTCTGACACACCGGTGTCAATGTGTTCTTTTTTCCATTTCCAGGAGTGTATTTCTGGGACAACATTCAGATTTGATTTCACTTTTGATACATCGATATGTTTATATTGCAATGATATTATTCTTATGTGTATTCTTTCTTTTGTCATTATGATCTTTGATGTACTTGTAACTCTGATTTTTGGGCGCGTAAGCGATAGTTAGTTAGTTGTTAACTTGTTAGAGAGTCGGACGTTGAGAAGGTCAAGTCTTGGACGTCATGTTGGAAAGACGCATAACGTAGTCAGCTTATAAAATGTGAACTTTAACAGTGACTGTGAGGAAGATGTTTTCAAGTATGTTTTGTATTGTGAAGTGATGTTTTGTGTTTACGTGATACTGCAATTAAAAGGAAATGTAACTTAAATTCGGAGTGCTGATTGCTTTTTTTACATCACCATTGTCCTGCAAAAGTGTAATCTTCAAGAATGATTTGTGAAGCGCATCTACATAACTTTTGAATATAGCAGGATAAAACCTAGGCCTCTTTGCATCCGAGCTTGGAATCATAACCACCTAGATTTTCAACGATTGAGCCATGATTTTACGACGAGACCAGCGTGGGAAACACAAAAAGATGAGTGCCTAGTTTTTTCATTATTACATGAAATGACTATTAATTGTGCTCTAATGACACCTGCCACATAAAATGACTGTTGTTGCCCGAAAATGCAGTATTTAGCAGCGTGAGCAACACCACAATCGTTATTAAATGCTGACCTTTGTTGTGGTAGGGGTGTTAGAACTTCCTAGACAAACATAGTGCGTAGAAAGATATTTGGGAAAGAACAGTGGAAATCAGTGGAACAATATTTTGCATTGGTGAAACGGTTGTAAATGGACGAATGTCGCAAGGCGCACTTAACGCCAAGGAGACGCCAGCTAAACTGCGAAAGGACTCATTAAAGGTCGATCAGCAGGATAACATACCGGCAGGTACAGGGAAGGTAGTCTGGGTTTCGATAAATACAGACTTACCAAAGAATACGTTGTACATGGTGGGGCCACTCTCGAGTAATGGGGAGTTGGATAATGCGCACTGTTTTGTGCGGAGGAGTTTAGCTCTCGCAAGTTATGTGGAAGTAGATTATAGGGTCCCTGTATGTATAGATAACTTCGGCAGACCGGATTTTAGCTTGTCGAAAGGGTTGTTATTGGCCACATTGGTGGTTTTTTATGAAGATGACCTCGATAGGGAGGATTTAGAGGCGAGCCATAAGCAAAACGTCGATGCAGCGCAATTGAGGGGAAAATTACAGCATCTAGAGGGAGACGACAAGGTCGCGTTGGAGGAATTGTTATTGACATTTAGCGATTTATTCTTAACGGAGGGTAGGTTATTGGCAACACCAATTACGAAGCGTCACATACCAACGGAGGACAATACACCAGTGTTTAGGAAACCATATACGGTAGCACGTCATATGCAACTGCTACTAGAGGAGTTTATAGAACAACAACTATGGAATGGAATCATAGAGCATAGCGATAGTCCGTATTCAAGCAATGTAATTCTCGTACCTAAGAAGTCGGTGGTTGGTACAAGGGAATATAGGTTTTGTTGTGATTATAAGTTTCTGAATGCAAAAACCATTTCGGACGCATATCCGATTCCTAATATGACGGGTACATTGGATAGCGCCAGAGGATAGGGCAAAGACAGCTTTTACTGTTCCTGGGGGACACTATCAGTATATATGTATGCCGTTCGGGTTGAAGAATGCACCGGCCACTTTTCAGCGATTATTAGATGGGATTTTAAGGGGGTAAATTCCCATACGTCAGCCACTTACACATCACCACTCCCGCCTCTGGCCTACTGCCTCGCCTCATACGTTACAATAATTTAAAGCAAATCTCCAGTTCCCTGCGTCGCTGTTGCTCCACTGCAAACAAATTGTACGTGCAATACGCTGCTGCAGTTCCGCGCTATGTTTACTGTGCCTGGCCTACGGGCTGCCAACTACTACCACACACTGCCAGCGGCCCCAGACTTCATAACCCAACCGCACCTTTACTGAGTTTTTAACAAAATTCCCCTTTCCTACGACTAAGACTAATACTAGCACAGCACACCTCCCTCGTTTCAAGATTCGTCCCGAATTGAAATATAACAGCCGTGGCCTGTGGCTGTGTAAACATACCGCCGGCCCCTGGTGACCGAGCGGTTCTAGGCGCTTCAGTCTGGAACCGCGCAACCGCTACGGTGGCAGGTTCGAATCCTGCCTCGGGCATGGAGTGTGTGATATCCTTAGGTTAGTTAGGTTTAAGTAGTTCTAAGTTCTAGGGGACTGATGACCTCAGATGTTAAGTCCCATAGTGCTCAGAGCCATTTGAACCATTTGTAAACATACCTTGTTCACAAAACTTATATGCTACAAACTAAAACTAACGATGTAAGTAGGCTGTTTAGGTTTTTTTATTGGTAACGCCACCTCTGTATAAAAAAATCACTGGCTGTGCCGTGTGCAGTCTGTGGCTGCTTTTCATTGTTGTAATACTCGCCATTGTAGTGTTAGGCAGCTGGCTGTGAACAGCGCGTAGCGTTGGGCAGTTGGAGGTGAGCCGCCAGCAGTGGTGGATGTGGGGAGAGAGATGGCGGAGTTTTGAAATTTGTCATGAACTGCTATATTTATATATGATGATATCAAGGTAAATACATTCTTTGTTCTCTATTAATATCTTTCATTTGCTAACTATCCCTATCAGTAGTTAGTGCATTCCATAGTTTGAATCTTTTATTTAGCTGGCAGTAGTGACGCTCGCTGTATTGCAGTAGCTTGAGCAGCGAAGATTTTTGTGAGGTAAGTGATTTGTGAAAGGTATAGTTTAATGTTAGTCAGGGCCATTCTTTTGTAGGGATTTTTTTTGAAAGTCAGATTGCGTTGCGCTAAAAATACTGTGTGTCAGGTTAAGCACAGTCGTATGTAAAATTATTGAAAGGGGACGTTTCATATGTCGACCCCTAGCCGAGGATACCTCACTGGAATCTTCTGATTTTTTTTCTTGTAGTTTGTGTAATTAGTGTAGCTTTTGTTTATTGCTAGCGCGTAATTGTAGAGAAAATCTCCTTTGTAGTTGCAGTCTTTCATTGTTGTACAGTAAAACAGTTGTGGCATGCATGTAGATTTGCACCAAGTATTTCGCAGCTGCAATTAACTAGATATTATTTTCAGTGTTATGTTCATGTGTTCTCTTATTTTTGCTCTTCAAATTGTGTTTTTCTGTGTTGTCGTGTGAAATACTGTGACAATAATGGCGTGTGAAAAACGTAACACTAGGCTCCAAAGCAAACTGAGAAATAATAGTGACGACGAGCGTAGCTTGCCAGCACCACTGTGTAATGAATTAACAGACGTTCAAAGTAGTAATTTGGTAACTGTGCATAGGGAAATGGAGCGGGCTGCAAACAATGGCGTAGGTAGTGAAACAATTAGTGAGCAGGGAAGCATTATCGATCGATCGGTCGGCAATAGCTCGGCTCAGGAATCCGAAATGACACGACACGATCTCTCAAATACTGTAGATTCAGGTTTTGGATCCTCACCGTTTTCTCAAATAAGTCAAGACACATTTTCTGCTTGTCAAAATGTGAATGTTTCCGGTGCAAATTCACTGCCGAAAAGCACTGAGGAACATGTTTCAGACACCAATGCATTGTTATTACAGTTAATGCAACCAATGGGACAAGAGCTACAAAAGTTAGACACAACACTTGAACAAAATCATAAACAAATGGGACAAAATCTTCAAAAGTTAGATACAATGGAACAAAACCAGAGACAAACACAGCAACAGTTAGACACAATGGAACAAAATCTTCAAAAGTTAGACTCATTGGAGCAAACTCTTGAACAAACACGTGAGGATTTAACTACTGAGTTACATCACATTGAATCGAAATGTCAAAAAGTCTGTAATGACGTAAAAACACAAATTTGTGAGCATTTCCAACCTATTTTTTCGCGTCATGAAAATGCACTACAGAATCACGAAGCAGCCATAAAAGAACTGCAAACTACTGTTCATGAAAATCATGAGACCTTGCAAGCTAAATTTGACTCAGTTGCATCTACCGATTCGGTTACGCAACTTGCAAAAACTCAGGAAAACTTGAAGGACACAGTAGATTCGATTTCAACACAAATGTACACTCTGAAACTTGGTTCAGAAAAACACACTGAGGAAATGTGTTCACTATCGGAGAAAGTAGCCGAACTTTCGGATCAGGTCACTAACTTATCTACAAAGGTAGATGATGATCTGAATGACACAAGACCTGTAGCCTTCACTGACACAGAAGAGTATGAACAAATTAGAAAATTCAAACAAAATCAAAATCAAATCAATACACTGTACAAAAGAGAAATCCGGGAAGTACAAGATCAGTTGACGCAGGTAATACAAGAATTACATATTTCAGAGGACACTCGCGCTCCAGTACGGGAAGAGGGACATAGAAATACGGAACAGACACAAAATAACAACACAGGGCACTTCGGAAATTATGAAAGAAATTGGCAAGGTATATCGAATTTTGAGATGGAACCCCCGAAACGACGTAACAATGACCGACATGCGACTTGCCGACATGATGATTTTGACTATAAGCTGTTCATTACTACACGTAAATTCAAAACGTTTAAGAATTCTGGCAACGACATTCATCCACAAGCGTGGCTCCATCAATTCTCTCATTGTTTTCCTCCCAACTGGTCATTAGAACACAGATTAGAATTTATGTGTGGCTACTTAGAGAATGAACCAGCTGTAAGAATGCGATCGGTCATTCACGATTGCCACAGTGAAGGAGAATTTTACCATGCCTTCCTCTCAGCATATTGGTCTCAAGCCACACAAGACCGAGTAAAACATGGCATCATAATGATGAAACATTTCGAACAATCTGAATTCTCCAGTCTTGTGAAATATTTTGAAGACATGTTGCACAAGAATCAGTACCTGTCAAACCCATACAGCCCCTCAGAACTCATCCGCATTTGCTTAATCAAGTTGCCTGAACATTTACGACATATTATTTTAGCAGGACGTTGCAAAGACGACATTGAAGCTTTTCAGGGACTGTTACAAGAACTGGAAATTGACACTGACAATCGCGGAACGCAGGAGCACAACAATCACAGATCACATCCGTCGCAATTCCGCGATGAAAGAAATAATAACTGGACGCGACAAGGCTATTCTCACAACACAAATCGTGACCGAAACAGACACCACCCGTATAACAACCGTTGGCAGAGTAGTAATAATTACAGGGAAAGATCACCTCTCCGCGGCAATGACTATCACAGAGACAATCAGAGAAACAGACAATATGGGAAACAAAACAATTATTATTGCGGGAGACAGAATAACTTTAGACGCAACGGTCCAGCGCGCAGTTACGATTCAGGGAGAAATTCTCCACCACTTAACCGACAAGAAAGAAACTACAGGAACTACCAACATGACGACAGACGATGTGATCGTAACGACAGACCTGAATTGCATCAGAACTGGCGGGATTTAAACAGGGCAGGGCCCTCTCGTCACGGTGAATTTGTAGAAGTTAGGTCTCCAAATCCCAATAACGACGCGCGCCAACAAAGAGACAATAGGCAATGACTCATACTGCAGGCAGCCATAAAAAACACGTATGAAACTAACGACGCAGCTGCCGTAGCTAGTAATTACGTAAAAATGGAAGACATTAGGGACATCTTACTCCAAGAACACGACGTAAAACATAACAACATTGCATATCCTGTGATTCACATTACAGTAAATGACGTAAAATTTACGGCAGTACTTGACTCTATATGGGAACCAAAACAATTATCAAGGGAGACAGAATAACTTCAGATGCAACAGTTCGGCGCACAGTTACGATTCAGGGAGAAATTCTCCACCACGTGACGGACAAGGAAGAAACTACGGAACCTACCGACATGACGACAGACAATATATTCGTAACGACAGACCTGAATTGCATCAGAACTGGCGGGATTTAAACAGGGCAGGGCCTTCTCGACAAGGCGAATTTGTAGACGTTAGGTCTCCTAATCCCAATAACGGCGCGCGCCAACAAAGAGACAGGCAATGACTCGCACAGCAGGCAGCCGCGTGCGCCCGCTGGCTCCGAGAAAAATAACACAGATGCTAACCTTGAGAAAAGATTTTGCATTCCTTACCGACGTATAAAACATGACAATTGCTTTTCAGTTGAAAGTCTGAGTACTATGAAGAGTAAAGGTTTACACCATATTTCACATGTAAAACCGTTTATTGAAAGATAATCTGCTTTTTTTTAATGCAACATTTTGGTTTACTTGCAAATACATTATGGATTCAAGGTGCTTTCTGAGAGATACCAGGTGACACAGTGGTTAGTTTATTTGACAGCTACACGACAATATCACGACGCTACTAATGAGTGACAATTTACAATGTTGCTTTTGCGGTGTATCTGTTTTATATCTGCACAGTTTTCTGAATTCTTCTGGAAAGAAAAACATGTTTTAGTAGTAACTTTTGTGGTATAGCTACAAGGAGACAGCCTTTTCCGTAGCACAACAATACGTTACAACACGGTACTTTCTTCATCATGGCAATAAGCGTAATAACTAAGATATCTATAAGCAAAGCATTTCACTTTTGTTTATCATCAGGTAAGTACATTGACTTTAGCAGAACTTTGCTTACAGAGGACGATAACTACGACAGTTCCACAGAATTATCTTACAGCAAGACGCGCATTTAGCGCTACAGGACACGTATTTGAGTGATTAATTTCGCACTTAAAACATTTTTTTTAAGATATTTGAGGTGCAATGATACAAGGGTTTTCCGTGATACATTTCATTCCATTGCTGTAATCTGTAACACCTGAGGGTATAATTACATTAATCCTCATGGGGGTACACGCTTACTTTGTGTACCATGTGTGTGGCAACCACAAGGAACCCTAGCTAATATGGTATTTACTTATACAACTTTACACATCGGTACCATATTTCTCTAACACACAAATTACACAGCTATCTGATCATGTAACTGAGAGATAAACATTTTTTTTTTACTACATCAGTGACAGATGTTTACGTAATTACACAGTTGGATAACTTCACACTTATGACATTGTATTTTGTTTGTACTTTGTGAACTGTTCATATTTTTTTGGAACCATTGTGATACTATGAGAGCTTTGAATGATGTATTTGGTATGAGATCATGATTTTTAAGGTACGTTAGAGGTAGATGACACTATTGAAATGAGCAGAGAATATTTTTTAGGGTTTTGAAATTATTCCAGGAAGCTACGACGATTTCGAGATTTGGCTGAGGTTTTATGATGTTATGATGACGATGTGTATTATGCTGCTGAGGTATGTTTATGGTCAAGAAGCTGATGCTATATGAGGAATTTGATTATGCTACGTATTTCATATGATGAATTATTAAAGAAGCGTCGACGAATATATATATGTGTAATAAGGTAAGGAGTAATGAGTAGCGGTTAGGAACTCTGCCTTGTGAAGAAGTATGTTGGAAACCAAGAATCGTACTTTAAGAGTTATGAAATTTGTGTAAATGCGTGACTGTATCACAATGCTGACGAATATTTTTTTTGGACACTTATATTTATAGGATTTTGTTTCTACAGATTTGCAACGCTAATTCTTGACCTGTGAAATATTTTTATATGAGACTGTCGCTGTAGCGAAAACTGCTGTCGTAAATATTTCGTTAAGAAAGGTAAGTGACCGTGAAGTAATTCGTTGTGAGCGGCCAGGTGTGCCAGCCGCCTTGAGAAAAAGCCATTAGTGTGTGGCGCAGGTGGTAGAAGAAAAAAAAAAGGGGAGGCCATTATCCTCGCTATTGACATTCGTTTGTAGAAAGCATCGTAAATACGACACGCTAATAATAACTTGGAAACATTCTTACTTCTGCACACCTGATTAGGACAAGTGTCTATCTACGAGAATTGAGAAAAATGCCATATGGCTTGCTTTATGTATTTATTTACTCATTTTGTTTAATATCTAGTTTCTAGCTGCACTGCAGCACTGGTTAAAATAAAATTTTATAGATGTACTAATATAAATATTTTCTGTCTCCAGATCCAGTAAATAATAGTTTTGTGATATATTTCCAAAAAAATGAGGGAGCATAAAAAGACATTTCCCTTCACAGGAATTGCATAAACAATTTCTTTACGATTTGGTAACTTATCTGCTAGTGTAAGTTCTCGTGATGCATCACTCTAGTGTTAAGATGTGACATAGGTATTAGACATGGCCAGTTTTAGTGTAATACTTTTTCTGCTTGAGCTATGTCATGTTTAGGTATTTCATTTTCTGCTGCTGTTTGCCAGGCATAGTGTTGTTGAATTTGAATTTGTGTTACTCTGCTAAGCCAGATTTACTTTTCTTGTTTGCTGCGCATTGCCTCATATTAGTTGTAATGTGAATTGCTTCGTAATTTAGATTTACTGTAGCTTGCTTTGCCAGCTTGAAATTTTTGTCATTGATGTTTGTGTTACTTGATTTGTGCTGCTGCATTGCCTCATTCCTTAGTTTATTATCTGAGCTCAGTAGATTTAAGTTAGCTTAAGAGGGGGTAGACTATATAAGAGACTGCGTTGTGATGAATTGGATGAAATTCATTGAGAAATCATACGAAAAAAGTACAGAAAGCAGGTATAGGTAGGATTTTCTTGGAAATAAATAATGAGGTAAGAAATATGTGAAATAAATACAGAAAGCATGCTTGGATAGGATTTTTTTGGTGGAAGCAAAGGTTGAAATAAGACGAAAGATCTACAGAATGAAGTTTTGCGTTGGACTGCAGTACCAAATGATACACCGAAAACAAACCCTGTCCTTTCCTTTTGTGTTATCCCACTATGTGTTTGTGTACCCTTGTGTATTTGTTTTCTTCCTGTCTCTGTGTAGTTTCATAGAATTTTTTCTTCTTCTAATACTAAGCTACATTCACTATGATGAGGAATACTGTTATCCTCAAATATAATTGGCATTAATAATATGTTATTTACCTTGTAAATATGCTTAGACATTATTAATTCTGTTCTGTGAAAGTTATTCTGATCTTTTATGTATGTACTCATGTCATAATTCCTGTAACACTGACGTATATGTCTATTTCTATTCTTTTGTAAAGCCCCTATTACCACAAATGTTATCTGTATTGTTATGTTCTTTACTGATGTGTTTTGTACCTTTGTTATTGTGTTCTTATGTTATAAAATTGTACTTGTCACCAGTTCATCATATTATTAACTTGTAAGTTACATTTCACTGCACACGTTTCTGTTGGTCATAGTATATGGACAATATGTGAGAAGTAGGGACTGTTAGTGTTTGCACGTGTGTTAATAATTCAGCAAGGGACTGGATAACAGCATTGTTGGTTCTAAGGACAATTCCAAAAACTTTGTGAGTGCACAAGTGGTGGTTTATGGACTTGCTCTATTCTCCGCAAGACTCTTCAATGGCGATTGTGCACCTGCACAGTCACAACAGATGGCTGCTGGCCATCTCTACAAGGACGACAGTGGGTCTGCATCTTTGATGACCCACCAGTACCATTATCTCTACAAGGACTACAGTGGGTCTACTGATGATCCATCAATACCATTATTTCTACAAGCACGGCAGTGGGTCTGCACCTCTGGTGGCCCACCAATACCGTAATCTCTACCAGGACTACAGTGGGTCTTCTCTGTGATGACCTACCCACCAATACTCTTCAAAACTTCGACTGACTCCGGTGTGGGTTTGCTCTGTTGTGGCCCATGACCTGTCTGCATGTCGAGAGTCAGCACTGTCTTTCCGTTGGAAGGACAACACTACTTCTTCAAGACTGCATGGAAATCCACTACTTCCGTGTGCATTTTCTTTTACTGCTCAGACTTTGAGAAAAACACTGCAATATGATGAATGATCAGGACTGTCTTTATGGACTGTGAGAAAATTTTACCTTTTGACCAACATTGTATCAATAAGTGTGTGCATTTGATTTCTTTGTTATTGTAATTACGATTATGAAAAATTTTAACAAATATGTATTGGCCAGTGCCCAAAAAAAATTTGTAAAATTTTTTGTGGGGAGCATGGGGGCTATGTAAGTAGGCTGTTTAGGTTTTTTTATTGGTAACGCCACCTCTGTATAAAAAAATCACTGGCTGTGCCGTGTGCAGTCTGTGGCTGCTTTTCATTGTTGTAATACTCGCCATTGTAGTGTTAGGCAGCTGGCTGTGAACAGCGCGTAGCGTTGGGCAGTTGGAGGTGAGCCGCCAGCAGTGGTGGATGTGGGGAGAGAGATGGCGGAGTTTTGAAATTTGTCATGAACTGCTATATTTATATATGATGATATCAAGGTAAATACATTCTTTGTTCTCTATTAATATCTTTCATTTGCTAACTATCCCTATCAGTAGTTAGTGCCTTCCATAGTTTGAATCTTTTATTTAGCTGGCAGTAGTGACGCTCGCTGTATTGCAGTAGCTTGAGCAGCGAAGATTTTTGTGAGGTAAGTGATTTGTGAAAGGTATAGTTTAATGTTAGTCAGGGCCATTCTTTTGTAGGGATTTTTTTTGAAAGTCAGATTGCGTTGCGCTAAAAATATTGTGCGTCAGTTTAAGCTCAGTCATGTAAAATTGTTCAAAGGGGACGTTTCAACGAGAACATAAAAGCATTAATGCTACTCCTATACACTGTTTACACTGGTTACCCATGCCGTACGCAACTGATGTGTTGACACCTCCTCTACTGGTGCACGTTTCCGCACTTTCCACAAAGCTATACTCAAGAAAAACGGCGCACCCTGTGGCTAAAATGCTAACTGTCATTATTCTGTCGGTGCGATGCTGGTGTAACGTTCGAACGTGTTCCAATACTTTATTAACCGTGATAGATCCTTCCTGTGCATTAATAAAGGAATGCAACATTTCCAAAAAATCCGAAAAAACTGGTCGATTAGGGCAAATCATCACTTGTCCCTTCGAAGAAAAAGGAAACGAAACAGGCGTGCACCACCTCTTTTCCACTGCAGGTTACTACAACATCGTACGACATCCTCAAAAATTCCCAATAGTACACTCCGCCCCTATCGAACTCTCTGAAAATAGTTCCCCATACATTGACAAAACTAAAACAACAAACAAGAAAAACGTTACTATTATCAGACACACCAAAACACAAAAAACGCAAATTATCCCTTGATAGGCGGCCGTTGTGTCCGAGCGGTTCTAGTCGCTTCTGTCTGGAACCGCGCGACCGCTACGGTCGCAGCTTCGAATCCTGCCTCGGGCATGGATGTGTTTGATGTCTTTAGGTTAATTAGGTTTAAGTAGTTCTAAGTTCTAGGGGACTGATGACTTCAAATGTTAAGTCCCATAGTGCTTAGAGCCATTTGAACCATTTTTTTATCCCTTGATACAAAAACACAAAACGTAAACATGCCATACAATATTACACATATAATAAAATACTCCCTCTGTGACCGTAACGCGTACGGAACGTTAGGCGTCCGCTGTTGTCCCTCTGCCCCGACCTTCTTCTTTCGTTTGCTTTGCCTAGCATCTGCAATTGGGTCATTTCCTTGTAATTGAGGTAACCCGTCCACCATTCCTTCAAAATGCTTTACTCTACTTACGTAGATAACGGATGTTTTTGTTGGCAACTGCACTTTAACATTTACAAGCGAAGTCATATCTATGACCTGGTATGGCCGTGGTACTTCGTCAAGAATTTTTTCGTTTTCCCCATAGATGTATATGGATTCGTGATCAGTACCAGTTGACCTACCCTGTACTGTGGTAAATGTCCCAACCGCTTATTCTGTTCTTCATGCCTTTCCAACGCTTTTCATATTGGCCTTCTGTACTCTCTTCCAGACTTCCCGTATTGTCCGTGCAAATTTCCTCACTGCTTTCCATTTAGCTCCCGATTTCGGACATAGAACGTCAAACGGTGATGGTGACATTCCGACCCCCGAATGTATTTTGGTGTTATAACTCAATACCATGTACGGAAGATAAACATCCCAGTTATCATGGTTTCCATTCACATAATAACTTAGCGTTTTTGAAATTGTCTTATGTACTCTCTCCGTTCTCCCATTCGCCTGCGAATGAAATGGACTGGTCCGTAATTTTTTAATTCTCAATAACCGACAATAACCCTGATCCGTAATTATGGAATCAGGCACCCCAAACTTCAATAACCAGTTATTGATTAAAGCTTGTGCTACTGTACTTGCGTGTTGGTCTGGTATTGCGACCATAGCTAGAAACCGTGAAAAGTGATCGATTATAGTTAAAACGCAACGATTCCCTGCCAGTGTTTTGTTGTATGGCCCGCAGATATCTAGCCCGATAAACTTGAAAGGTTTCACAGCCTCTGGTAACCGTTGCAATGGAATTCTTGGGCGCATCACATCCGTTCGCAGCGCACACGGTACACAGTTTGCTACATATTGTTCCACATCCCTCCTTCGAGTGCACCACCAAAATCGTTCTTCTACCCGTCTTTTCGTTGTTCGACGACCCCCATGCCCTAAAAGCACATGATCATCGGCCTGCTTAAGACTTCCTCTCTCAAGCTCTTTGGTACCACTATCCGTGGTCCACACCTGGTAACTCTACACAACAAATTTCCCTCCACAATGAAATGTGGTTGAGTTCTAAAACCCTGGAACTCCTCATGCTCTGCTTGTGCCCTTTGCCATTCCACGACACTCTTACCCTTTACTTCTAATGGCTCTATCTTGCGACTTAATGCATCTGCATTCCCGTGTTTCTTTCCCGGCTTATGAATTACTTCAAAGTCAAACTCACTTAATTTTAGAGCCCACCGTGTTAACCGACTACAAGGATCCTTGAGTCCCAGTAACCATGATCTGTCACGACCTTAAACTTCCTACCATAAAGATACGGTAACAAAGAAAATACATTATTCTATATATTACAGCCAACACCTCCCTTTCCATTGTGGAATAATTCCGCTCTGCCCTATTTAACTGTCTGGAAGCATATGTCACTGGATACTCCTGTTCCTTTACTATTTGCCCCAGAACACATCCTACTGCGCCATTTGAAGCATCACATGATAAGATGAAGTCTTCTTCAAAATTCAGAAACACCAACACCGGACCAGAAACTAATCTCATTTTTAATTCATAGAAAGCTTACTGGCATTCCTCCGTCCAATGAAATTTACCACTTTCATTAAAAGCTTTGTTAACGGCTCGGCTATTTTAGCAAAATCCTTTACAAATTTACGATAATATGAACATAACCCAACATACGATTGTAATTGCTTCGTTGTACGTGGTGTAGGGAAATTTTGAACTGCCTCTGTTGCCCGAGGATCGGTTTGAACCCCTTGTTCACTGATTACATGACCTAAATATCTGACCTGCTAGACTCACCCTATTCGGTGTTTCTCGGCCACCGAGTTTAGCCTATCTTTTCGGAACACAGTTAGGTTCTTCGCAAAAATTTCGGCTGAGCTTATATCCGGCTTTAGCCAGCTTTCAGTGCCTATAACGATTTGAGCATCAGTGCTTTCTATTAGCGTTTGGATCTCTGGTACTTTCGCAACACAGCTACGACGATTTACAACTGTTATACCAGTGGTTCCTGTATCTACGTTCTTCCTGTGTTCAGCCTGCACCCTTTGTGATTGAAGCCCTTCTTGTGTTTTCCCGAGACCCTCTAACCTAAAAAACCGCCCAGTCCACGCCACACAGCCCCTACTACCCGTCTAGCCGCCTCCTGCGTATAGTGGTTACCTTATCTGTTCAGCGGAACCCGAAACCTAACCACCCTTTGGCGCAAGTCGAGGAATCTGCAGCCTAAACGATCGCAGAACCGTCTGAGCCTCCGATTCAGACCCTCCACTCGGCTCTGTACCAGAGATCCGCAATCAATCCCGTCGACTATGCTGCAAATGGTCAGCTCTGCTTTCATCTTGCAAGCAAGACTGGCAACCTTTACCACTTCTGTTAGCCACTCGAAACCAGAGAGAATCTCTTCTGATCCAAAGTGACACACATCATTGGTACCGACGTGAGCCACCACCTGCAGTTGGCTGCACCCTGTGCTCTTCATGACATCCTGGAGGACCCTTTCCACATCTGAAATGACTCCACCCGGTATGCACACGGAGTGCGCATTGGTTTTCTTACCCATCTTGTCAGCCGCGTCCCTAAGGGTCCGCATAACGCGCCTAACGTTGGAGCTCCCAACTGTCAGCGGTCTCGGTCAGTCAACAGACGAGGTCGGCTTGTACACTTTTGTGCTGTACGTGTCCCTTCACGTTTCCACTTCATTATGACATCAGAAAAAGTGGACCTAGGGATGTTTAGGAGTGCGGAAATCTCGCGTACAGACGTATGACGCAAGTGACACCCAATCACCTGACCACGTTCGAGGTCCGTGACTTCCGCGAAGCCCCCTATTCTGCTCTCTCACGATGTCTAGTGCTGATATGGAGTACCTGACAGTAGGTGGCAGCACAATCCACCTAATATGAAAAACGTATGTTTTTAGGGGTGTCCAGATATTTTCGATATCATAGTGTACGTAACTCCTCACTCATTCAAGAATGCAAGAATTTACTACTGCTTCTTCGTGCAGTAAGTGGTTGTGACAGCACTTCAGCCTTGTCTGGGAAAGGAAAGCCGCAAGATTTCCAACTATTCAACCGGTATCTCCAACTTCATAATATTTCACGTATATTCAACGATCGTGCTTCCTATCCTGATACCATTGCAAAAGCAGGAGAGAAATTTATACTCTCTCTCTCTATACAAAAACAGAAGTGTCCTGATGGTGACAACTTAAATGCCATTCGATCTAAATGTTTTAGTGTACTTGAGGGTCAGTCAAACGATGCTGTCATACTCTCTCGTTTTCCACTCACTTCTGATGCAGGACGCCTCTACTCTTACCTAGTTTACTTACAAGTCCAGCCATGACGGCGGAACAAATTGGACCCCAGAAACTGGGGCTGGAGGGAATCAAACTCATCCCTCTTCCCGATTCACATGAAACTACCATCTGGGTCCGCAGCTCGTGGTCGTGCGGTAGCGTACTCACTTCCCACGCCCGGGTTCCCGGGTTCGATTCCCGCAGTGGTCAGGAATTTCTCTGCCTCGTGATGACTGGGTGTTGTGTGATGTCCTTAGGTTAGTTAAGTTTAAGTAGTTCTAAGTTCTAGGGGACTGATGACCATAGATGTTAAGTCCCATAGTGCTCAGAGCCAAACTACCATCTGCTCCCTAGAAAATACTGCTACTGGTTTCATGTGGCCACACTCAAGGATGCGGAAGAAAGTGTGGATGTGTGAAGGCTGACCTACATTGCACAACAATGTACAAAAACTGTCGTGGACAAAGCTGCACTAATTTGCCTCGCATTAATTTGACTGAAGATTTGGATGATCGTTTTATGTAAAAGAAATATTTACAAGAATTTATTTGTTTGATAGATATTGTCGTATTTTCATTGTCCACATGCTGCACATATGATCGTAAATATATGACAACAAAAGTTATTGTTTATTAGCTTCACAATAATTTTTAATTTTCATGAGAAATGATTTTCATTCCAATAATTAAAGTTGCATAAATCTAAAGTAAAAGACTATAAAGCAAAATCTTCCGTATTAATAAAAGAATGTTTTAAAAGAAATTTCACTTTTTTACCCTCAAATTTTAGCACCATAAACTAATTACCTTGCTTAAACACGCATTTGACCTTCTCTGAGTAGAATTTCACCACAAATATTTTCTTTCATGTAGATAACTTAATTAAATGACCCGTTTTTTGTAAAGTTTGAGAAAAGGAAAATAAATTACATTAAGGGGTGGGGAAGGGGGAACCTCCCCCAGTAGGGGAGGGAACGTTCTGTTTTTAACTTCTACATCCCCTAAGAGTGTTATCCCAAAAAGCCGCGCGGAGTGGCAGCGCGGTTTAAGGCATCATGTCACAGACTGCGCGGCACCTCCCGCCGGAGGTTCGAGTCCGCCCTCGGGCATGGGTGTGTATGTTGTTCTTAGCATAAGTAAGTTTAAGTAGTGTGTAAGTCTAGGCACCGATGACCTAAGCAGTTTGGTCCCTTAGGAACTCACACACACATTTGTTATACCAAAGTTTCAAAACTTTATAAATTTCCCCCCCCCCCCCCCCCATTTTTCCTAACTTGCCTGGACTACAGCGTGGAAAGGAGAGTAAGTACACGAGTTCACGAGTGTAATCGAGGGCTCGGGGCATTACCGCTACACGCACGACGGTTGGGCTTGACGAATATCTAGACATATTATAATTTGAAGTCCTCCGACGCGATTTTCTGTCTGTGTGTGAAACCAGTCTCAGGAACCACTGTCGGGATCTTCATCTACATCTACATGATTACTCTTCAATTCACAATTAAGTGTCTGGCAGAGTGTTCACCGAACCACCTTCAAGCAATTTCTCTACTCTCCCACTCTCGAAGAGCGCTCGGGAAAAGCGGATCCTCAAACCTCTCCGTGCGAGCTCTGATTTCTCTTACTTTTAGCCGGCCGAAGTGGCCGTGCGGTTAAAGGCGCTGCAGTCTGGAACCGCAAGACCGCTACGGTCGCAGGTTCGAATCCTGCCTCGGGCATGGATGTTTGTGATGTCCTTAGGTTAGTTAGGTTTAACTAGTTCTAAGTTCTAGGGGACTAATGACCTCAGCAGTTGAGTCCCATAGTGCTCAGAGCCATTTGAACCATTTTTTCTCTTACTTTATTACGATGATCATTTCTCCGTACGTAGGCTGGAGACTGTAAGATATTTCCTCATTCATAAGAGATTTTTGGTGATTAAAACTTACTGAAAAAATCCTTCCGCAACGAAAAACGTCTTTGTTTTAACGATTGTCTCCCCAATTCCCGTATTATATCAGTGGCACTCACTACCATATTTTTCGATAACAGAAAACAAACTGCCCTTGTTTGAATATTTTCGGTGCCCACCGTCAAATGTATCTGATGCGGATCCCACATCGCGGAGCAATTCTCCAGAAGAGAGCGGACGAAAGTAGTGTAGGCAGCCGGGTCAATTCTAGTGTCCGATTCCACTTGTCGGCTTTGAGCAATGACGTCATACTTAAGGCAGAGATACTATACAGAGACAATCTATGAAGGCAACGAATCATACTCGTAAGCAAACAAATGTATCATGCGATAAAATTGCAAACACAGTTCACGTGATTAATTACTTAGTCACAAATTATACCGACAAGAATTAAAGGTAACGAAAATAAATAAGAACAGAAAAAAGAAGTATGCATGCCTGAAACAAATTATTATCGTAATTTATGCGAGTAAGAAAAGCACAGAGAACCTTTGAATCCAGTACAGTATAGCGCATGGTGAAATCATAATACTATGAATCTAGTACTTTTAGTACTAATTGTCAAATCTAATGGGACGAGTACACAAGTAACGAAAATTGACAAATAGTGCCATCTAATAAATACTGAAATCGGTAACTGGAACTGACCTGTATAGGTTAATTCTAGTTACCGATTCCAACCATTCCACAGTTCGTTATTTGTATCGTGTTAACAAGTGTGTGCATTAAAGTGTTACCGGATTTCTACATATGGTATTACTACCTTCATTACTACGAAAAAGAGAATAATTTGGAAGCTGTATCTACAATAGTTATTAGGTTTTCGTAGTAGTCCTGAGATCAATAAGAAATCTAAAAATACTAAAAACACATAGTCCACAAATTTACTGCAAAAAGTCCAAAATTATGAACCTTCTAAAAGTTGGAATCGGTAATTAAAATTGACCTCCTATATAGGTCAGTTCTAGTTACCGATTCCAGCCATTCGATGATTCATTAATTACATCGTTTTTTCGGCACGTGTGTGCACTAAAATTTAGGCTCATATGATTTCAGCATTTGTAATTGCTCTCTAAAGTACGGCAACAAACTTGCTAATATTGGAATCGGTAACTAGAATTGACCTATATAGAAGGTCATTTCTAGCTATCGATTCCAGTTTTTGTTATACGCCGCAGTAGCTTTAGAGAGCAATTACAAATGTAGAAATGGTATTACGTTTCAGCGCATACAACGGCAAAAATAATATATGCATGAATCATTGAGCGGTTGGAATCTGTAACTGGAATTTACCTACATAGGTTAATTCTAGCTATCGATTTCAGTATTCTTTATTTTTTTGTAGATATTCGTTTGTCATGTACTGGCTTTTCTTTTAGAATTTAGTGTGTCCGTTTCTCCACATTTTATGCTACTGTTTCATATTTGTTGTCATTCATTTAATTTTCCCGTTTTCCTGATACATTTTAGTTTCTCCCCGCCCAAAATTCCACTTTCCTCCACTTCTCCCGTTAGATTCAATAATTAATATAAAATTAACGCTATTTTATAGCAGTATAACTTCTCCATGCACTTAACTGTAGTGCAATTTAAAGGTTCTCTGTATTTTTATAGTCGCAAAAATTGCGAGAATACTTCTTACCACGCTGCGGTCGCAGGTTGGAATCCTGCCTCGGGCATGGATGTGTGTGATGTCCTTAGGTTAGTTAGGTTTAAATAACTCTAAGTTCTAGGGACAGATGACCTTAGAAGTTAAGTCCCATAGTGCTCAAGCCATTTGAACCAATACTTCTTACCAGACTTTCTTTTGTTTAATTCTTGTTCTTATTTTCGTTATCTTCAGTTCGTTTCGATATAATTCATGACTAAGGAAATAACTGCGTGAATGTGATTGCAACTTTATCGTATGCTACATTCGTTTGTTTGCGATTATGATGAATATGAGCGTACGGCATTGTGGGCCGGCAGTCTCGCATTCGGGGAAGTTTGGCCGCCGAGGGCAAGTACTTATTGCATTCGACGCCACATTGGGTGACTTGCGCGTCGGAGATGGGGATGAAATGATAAAGAGAACAACACAACACCCAGGCCCTGAGCGGAGAAAATCTCCTTCCCCAGACGTGAATCGAAACCGGGCCCCTTGGCGTGGCATTCCGCCTCGCTGAGCACTCCGCTAACGAGGGCGGACACGATTATGATCCGTTGCTTTCATGGACTGCCTATACGTTGCGTCTTTGCCTTAGGTAGAGCTCCCAAAAACACTATAAGAGCCTTAGCCTTAGGTATGACGTCATTGTTCAAAGCCGACGTGTGGAATCGGACACTAGAATTTATTCAGTCTGTTTAGTAGACTTGTTGTACTCTCTAAGTGTTCTGTCAATAAATCGCAGTCCTTGGTTCGCTTTCCCCGCAGTACGGTTTTCACTAATAGATCGACTAATACTCGAGGAAGATTTGTGTACACGATTTACCAGCGGAAGAAATGCTCCTATTGGATCACAAAAAATGCAAGTATCTTCTATTTGTCCGCACCTCGTAGTCTCGCGGTAGCGTTCTCGCTTCCCGCGCGCGGGGTCCCGGGTTCGATTCCCGGTGGGTTCGGGGATTTTCACTTTCCCTGAGGTGACTGGGTGTTGTTGTGTCGTCTTCATCATCAGCATTCATCCCCAGTACGGTCGGAGGAAGGCAACGGCAAACCACCTGCATTTAGGACCTTACTTAGTACGGCGGTGCGGGTCTCCTGCATTGTTCCCCTACGATCTGTCAAGAAGCATGGGACTTCATTTCCATCTTCTGTTTAAAGACCCTGACTGAAAAGTGGGGTACCAGCGGGCCTCATTCTAGCTCCCTCAGCACCCTTAAAAATTTTCCCAAAACTTTTGGCATGCGAACATTCGCACTTTTTTTAACGTACAACTCATCTCAACATCACACAAGCTCCTCTATCTGTAACTCTTTCACGCCCGTTAGCGCAACGCTGAAAGTCACTCACAAGTGCAGCCTCCTCTCACTGCCACTGTCTCCCTCTTGCTCTCTCTTACTGCTACTATGTCATTCATTCCTTTCTCTTGCTACTGTGTCTTCTCACTATCACTATCTCTGTCTTCCCCGTTGTCACTGTCATATACTCTGTCTCTTATTATCACTAGCTGAACAGCGCGACCGCTACGGTCGCAGGTTCGAATCCTGCCTCGGGCATGAACGTGTGTGATGTCCTTAGGTTAGTTAGGTTTAAGTACTTCTAAGTTCTAGGGGACTGATGACCTCAGATGTTAAGTCCCATAGTGGTCAGAGCCATTTGAACCATTTTTATCATTAGCTGTCCGCAGCTCGTGGTCGTGCGGTAGCGACTCGCTTCCCACGCCCGTGTTCCCGGGTTCGATTCCCGGCGGGGTCAGGGTTTTTCTCTGCCTCGTGATGACTGGAGGTTGTGTGCTGTCCTTAGGTTAGTTAGGTTTAAGTAGTTCTAAGTTCTAGGGGACTGATGACCATAGATGTTAAGTCCCATAGTGCTCAGAGCCATTTTTATCATTAGCTCTCACCCACTTCCTCTTTCTTTTTATTCCTCCCCAACTGGCCAGGTCTTCTTCACTATTTTTGCAGCACTGTTCTGTTAGTACCAGTTATGTTCCACTGCCACTGTGAACCTCTCTTGCGCTGACATAACCACTATCTACTGTCTTCCAGCATTTATTACTTTTGTATCTCTTTCCCACTGTCACTGTCTTCTTCTTCTCCCAGCATAAAAAAGGGCGAATACATTAAAAATTTCAAAGGTGCTTGCGAAGGTAGATTGAGGCAGCTGGTACCCCACTTTTCAGACAGAATCTTTTAAATGAACAGGAACATATTCGCATTTTTTTTTTTTTTTTGTGGCTCAAATGGTTTAAATGGCTCAGAGCACTATGGGACTTAACATCTTAGGTCATCAGTCCCCTAGAACTTAGAACTACTTAAACCTAACTAACCTAAGGACATCACACACATCCATGCCCGAGGCAGGATTCGAACCTGCGACCGTAGCAGTCCCGCGGTTCCGGACTGAAGCGCCTTTTTATTTGTGCTTCGATAGGAGCATTTTTCCGCTGGTACCCTTCTTTTCCCTGTTGCAGCGGAGTATGTGACTCATATGAAAAGATATGTATTGATCAGTAAAATTTAGATAGTTTACTCATGTGAAACTCACATAATGCAATACTAATTTTACACCTCCGGGCGGATTTTATGTGCAAAACAATTTTGCATGTCCTTCAGTACTACAAGATGAAGTTCCCAGATGATTAAGGGGACACATATCTCTCCGTGCTACGCCATTTTATGAACAATGTTCTCCCCTCAAACCGGATTTTACGTGCTTATTTTACGTGTATAAGGAGGGTAACATTGAACCACTGTATCTCGGAAACGGACAAAGATATGAAGAAAATTTTCAACGCTGATAGAGATAGGAATACATCGTAAAAATTACAGCCATTTTCTGTGCATAGCCGTCTCGGAATCAGCTACTGGGTTTTGGTACGCAAAAACCAAGTTTTGGGGTGTTTCTCGATAACGGATAAAGATTTTTGACCGCGCGGGGTAGCCGCGGTCCGTGCAGCTAACCAACGCCGGAGGTTCGATCCTCCCTCGGGCATAAGTGTGTGTGTCGTCCTTAGTGTAAGTTAATTTAAGTTAGATTAAGTAGTGTGTAAGCTTAGGGACCGATGATCTCAGCAGTTTGGTCCCATAAGACCTTACCACAAACTTCCAATTAAGATTTCTGAAAACAGAGATATGGTTCTTCTAGATAAATGTCTAAAATGGTTCAAATGGCTCTGAGCACTATGGGACTCAACTTCTGAGGTCATTAGTCCCCTAGAACTTAAAACTAGTTAAACCTAACTAACCGAAGGACATCAGATACATCCATGCCCGAGGCGGGATTCGAACCTGCGACCGTAGCAGTCGCGCGGTTCCGGACTGAGCGCCTAGAACCGCTAGACCACCGCGGCCGGCGATAAATGTCTAGAGAATATATTGTTATAATTTGAGCAATTTACTGTGGTTATTTATTATTCAGATTTGACCTGATATCGCATTTTACATATAGAAGTAGGGTAATTTTGAGCCTCTGAATCTTGGAAAGGGATAAGATGTCAAAAAAATTTTCAGGGCTGTTCAAGATCGAGATTTTGGGAATCTATCGTAAAAATTTCAGCCATTTGCTATGAGTAGCCATCTTAGAATCCTCTGATGGGTCTTCGTTTACTGGTGACGGCGAAAGTATAGTAAAAAATCCTTTTTGTAGGGTTTTCCGAGGATCCGCCCACGAATTAAATGTGCCTCCAGAAGCCTCATCAAGCCCACCGTAGACCACATCAAATGAAAACTGAACCAACCGATTTGCTCCATTTGCCGAAGCACGAAGAAGTGTGTAATATTCATAATTTGACCTTGAACAGTGGGGCAGTGACACTAATACAATCCTTCTGTTGTGTATACAAATGGTCCCAAGCCCAAGGACTATCAAAAACACTTGATCCTATCTTTTTATCACCAATATAACCCGATGTATGAGCACAGGAGAATCCCATTTTTATGTGCGGAGTTTTGGAACACAAAAAAGATCGTAGCAATGCTTTTTATTATTTATCGAAAAAGTGTTTGCTTGGAAAGCTGATCGCCCCAAAATCTCCGCAGCATATGAGTTCCACTGAATCACAAACAGCACGCTTTTTGGTTGCAGAGGCACACGCTACAGAGGCAAAGAAACTGGTATAGCCATGCATATTCAAATACAGTGATATGTAAACAGACAGAATACGGCGCTGCGGTAGGCAAACAACGCAACAAGTATCTGGCGCAGTTGTTAGATCTGTTACTGCTGTTACAATGGCAGGTTATCAAGATCTAAGTGAGTTTGAACGTCGTGTTGTAGTAGGCGCACGAGCGATGGGACATAGCATCTCCGAGATAGCGATGAAGTGGGGATTTTTCCGTACGACCATTTCACGAGAGTACCATGAATATCAGGAATCCGGTAAAACATTAAATCTCCGACATTGCTGCGCTGGAAAAAGATCCTACAAGAACGGGACCAAAGACGACTTAAGAGAACCGGTCAACGTGACAGGAGTGCAACGCTTCCGCAAATTGCTGAAGATTTCAATGCTGGCCCATCAACAAGTGTTAGCGTGCGAAATATACAACGAAACATCATCGATATGGGCTTTCGTGTGCCCTTACTGACTGCAGGACACAAAGCTGTACGCCTTGCCTGGGCCCGTCAACACCGACATTGGACTTTTGATGACTGGAAGCATGCTACATGCTCGGACGAGTCTCGTTTCAGATTGTATCGACCGGATGGACGTGTACGGTACGGAGATAACCTCATGAATGCATCGACCCTGCATGTCAGCAGGGGACTGTTCCAGCTGTGGAGGGTGTGTAATGGTGTGGGGCGTGTACAGTTTGAGTGATTTGGACCCCCGATACGTCTAGATACGACACTGACAGGTGACACGTACATAAGTATTCTATCTGATCACCTGCATCCACTCATGTCCATTGTGCATTCGGAAGGACTTGGGCAACTCCAGCAGGAAAATGCGACACCCCACACGCCCAGAATTGCTACAGAGTGGCTCCAGGAACACACTTCTGAGTTTACACATTTCCGCCGGCCAGAAAACTCCTGAGACATAAACATTATTGAGCATTTCTGGGATGCCTTGCAACTTGCTGTTCAGAAGAGATCTCCACTCCCTCGTACTCTTAAGGATTTGTAGCGGCCCTGCAGGGTTCATGGTGTCATTTCCCTCCAGCACTACTTCAGACATTAGTCGAGTCCATGCAACGACGTGTTGCGGCACTTCTGATTTCTCGCCGGGGCCCTACACGATATTAGGAAGGTGTACCAGTTTCTTTGGCTCTTCAGTGTTATAGCGAAGTTGTTCTGTGTCCTGTTTTCGTTTGATGGAACACGTATGTTTTCTCATGGTGGAGACTGAAGAACAAGAATACAATCATTTTGTGTTCTCGGTGTCTTTAGCGGCGACATGTCTGAAGAAAATCTTCTAGGTTTTCAAGCCGCATCAATTTGAATAAAATAATCGAGCTTTCGGTTGCTATCTCCACCATCGTCGTCAGGAGTAAAAATCACTGACTGCCGGGACTGGCAGCGTTTTCCACTTACATAAGCACAATTGCTGCATCTGGCAACAATCAGGGAGGGTCGAAACGACGCATACGCGGAAGCTGATTTGGATAGCTCATAGCAACTCCGGGGCGCCGCGGGACCGAATGACTTCAAGTGCGGGCGATGGATCGGCGTCAAGTTTGAACCAGCCGCTTCCGCCTCCCTACAAGAGTCAAGTATCCGTCTTCGCTTTCTTTCGATTCCAAAGCCAGCCAAGTATGTACCCCTGGTATCTGTTGCGAATGCGGCAGTATCTACACACATCAAAAAAAGTTTTGCATCACCTCGGTTCCGAGAGTTCCGGAACCAGTACAGAAAATTGGAATAGAGATCAACATAAATATCATTTCCGCCGTTTTTATTACTCACGAAAACCACACATTGCATGTTGTACCACCATACAGGGAGACCTCCTGAGGTGGTGGTCCAGATTTCTGTACACACAGGTACCTCTAATACCAAGTAACACGTCTTCTTGCATTGATGCATGCCTGTATTCGTCGTGGCATACTATCCACAAGTTCATCAGGGCACTGTTGGTCCAGATTGTCCCACTCCTCAAAGGTGATTCGGCGTAGATTCCTCAGAGTGGTTGGTGGGTCACGTCGTCCATAAACAGCCTTCTTCAAGCTATCCCAGGCATGTTCGATAGGGTTCAGGTCTGGAGAACATGCTAGCCACTCTAGTCGAGCGATGTGGTTGTCCTGAATGAAGTCGTTCCCAAAATGTGCACGATGGAGGTGTGAATTGTCGTCCATGAAAACGAATGCCTCGCCAATATGATGCCGATATGGTTGCACTATCGGTCGGAAGACGACATTCACGTATCCTACAGCCGTTACGGCGCCTTCCATGACCACCAGCGGCCTACGTCGTCCCCACATGATGCCACTCCAAAGCAGCAGGGAACCTCCACCTTGCTTCTCTCGCTGGACAATGTGTCTAAGGCATTTAGTCTGACCAGGTTGCCTCCAAACACGTCTCCGACGATTGTCTGTTTGAAGGCATATGCTTCACCCATCAGTGAAAAGAACGTGATGCCAATTCTAAGCGGTCCATTCGACATGTTGTTGGGCCCATCTGTACCGCGCTGCATAATGTCGTGGTTGCGGAGGTGGACCTCGCCATGGGCGTCGGGAGTGAAGTTGTACATTATGCATCCTATTGCGCACAGTTTGAGTCGTAACACCACGTCCTGTGGCTGCACGAAAAGCATTATTCAATATGGTGGCGTTGCTGTCAGGGTTCCTCCGAGCCATAATCCGTAGGTCATAGGCATCCACTGCAGTAGTAGCCCTTGGGCGGGCTGAGCGAGGTATGTCATCGACAGCTCTTGTCTCTCTGTATCTCCTCCATGTCCGAACAACATCCCTTTGGTTTACTCCGAGACGCTTGGACACTTCCCTTGTTGATAGCCTTTCCTGGCACAAAGTAACAATGCGCACGCGATCGAACCGCAGTACTGACCGTCTAGGCATGGCTGAATACAGACACACGAGCCGTATACTTCCTTCCTGGTGGAATGACTGGAACTGATCGGCTGTCGGACCTCCTCCGTCTAATAGGCGCTGCTCGTGCATGTTTGTTTACATATTTGTGCTGGTTTAGTGACATCTCTGAACACTCAAAGGGACTGTGTCTGTGATACAATATCCACAGTCAACGTCTATCTTCAGGAGTTCTGGGAACTGGGGTGATGGAAAACTTTTTTTGATGTGTGCATATAGATCAAACAGTACGGACATTGCGGAGTGTTGTACCGACATATTAAATAGAAGAAGGTTGACATGTTGGCCGTAGCTGAGCATTTCCTGGAAAACAGACACAAAATACAATTTTAAAAGACGAGCGTCTTGGCTCATGCGTCAACATATTGGGATTCCGTTATAAAGGAGGGGGATGAGATTAGAATAAACAGCAACATTTTGACAGAGACCAGGGGTACAGACTTACTAAAGCGTGGGGGTAGGCTCAGGATGTCGAAAGAAAGCAGAGACGGATGCTTGACGCTTGTAGGGAGGCGGGAGCGGCTGTTTCAAACTTGGTGCCAGCCCGTCGCGCTACTTGACGGTCCTCTGCCACCGCGGCGAGCCGGAGCTGCTATGAACTGCTCAACTCACCTTACGCGCACGCATCGTTTCGACCCTCTCTGATTTGTGCGCGATGGTGTAATCGTGCCTATGTAAGCAGAAAACGGTTCCAACTCAGTCAGTGTTTTGTACTCCTGACGACGTTGTCGGAGATAGCCATAGAAAACTCGAGTATTTTATTCGAAATGACGCGGCTTAAAAACCGAGATTTTATTCATACAACCATTTTGTTTGCACTACACAAACTATGTACAATTTTCGTCTGCAGCGTCGAAATTTTTAAAACGTCTATCTTTCCCTTCTGGAGATTATTTGCAATTATGCACACTCCATCACTTGATTTTCGTTTTACATCGTCTACAGCCTCACAGAACACAACTTCGTTAGAGGCCATCTGATCCTGACGGTCGGTCATTTTCGCCCTGTAAGTACTACACACCAACAGTAAGACAGTGCACTCGGCATCACTTTTGCGTCACGGCTAGTCACGAGTCGACGAATACGGAGCGACCACAGCGCCATCGTTCGTCATACTCGCGGAACTACAGCGGGAAGGAGAGAAGCCACAACAGACTGCCGTCAGAGGGGCGCCCTCATTTCTAATGTATGCCACCCTCAGCATTAGACACCTACTCGCTCCGTTTCTGATCTCAAATGTTCAAATGTGTACGAATTCCTAAGGGACCAAACTGCTGATGTCATCGGTCCCCAGACTTACCACTACTTAAACTAACTTATGCTATGAACAACACACACACACACACACATGCCCGAGGGAGGACCCAAACCTCCGGCGGAAGGTTCCGCGCAATCCGTGACATAGCGCCCTAAAATTCGCTGTCACACTGCGCGGCGTTTCTATCTCTGATGTGAATTGTGTGTGTTGTGCGTATAGCCCAGTCAAATTAAGAAAAATGAGCCATAAACCTGGGCAAAATGCCTTCAAAAGCGATTGAAGTGGTGTTCAACCCAACAACTGTCCGAAATCAGACAAAATTGGACCATGGGAAAGTACAGAAAAATCAAATTAAATACGTCTGTTTTTCGAAGTATTGATTAGCTAGTTTGAAGGTACAGGGTGACACAAGTGAGATGGACAGTTTTTAATAAAGGGTGCTTGGTCACTTTTAAAATTAATGTATGTTTATTGACATTAAATCAAAGCCCATAACTTGCCATTTAAAGTAAGTCAGATATATTTGTGAGAAATTATGTCGTCGAGTTGATGTCCATCGTTTCAAATGTACAATTCAGGTCTCTTCTTCAAAACCCCCATCACACGGACCAATGTCTCTGCAGGAATGACAGCAATTCCTTGAATAACTGCGTTTTCCAACTGGTCCAAATTTCGCGATTTGTGTTTAAAGACATGACTCTTGAGTTATCCCCAACAGAAAAAATGTCACACACTGATAAGTCTGGATATCTGGGAGGCCAAGAAACACGAACTTACCTCTCGATTATGTCCGATAAATGTTTGATGGGAGCCACGTTGAGCCATGTGGGTGGCCAGATCATTTGCTCGAATTGTCCAGAATGTTCTTCAAACCAGTGGCGAGGAAATGTGGCCTGGTGACATGGTGTATTGTCATTCATAAAAATTCCATCGTTATATTGATTTAAACTAGTTGTGGCGCTGTCACGTCAAGTAGTGTCAAATTCAAATACGATATAGACCTCTATAGTGTCTCCCAGCATACGAAAAACCTGTGCTTCGTTTTAATTGGGGAAAGAGCTTTGTTAATGTTTTTCAAACAGATTAAGTTTTCCTATTAGTAGATAGCTTCAAGCGTATCACAGTTTATCTCAAAAGCTATTGATCCACAGCAATACTTCGTTTATTCGTTGATAACCAAAATATCTCGCTCGACAAAGAATCTCTTAAAATTTTCTTATTACGTTGTGTTTCCTATATAAGATTCTGAAAACGGCTTTCTTTTTCCAGTTGTGACAGTATAAAACTCGTAAGAAGTATGAAGTGTAAAGTCTCTGCCTCCTACAAAAATAATGTAAAAAATCTGAAACTTACATATGGGATCGCTCTTGGTAGTATCTCTAACCCCGTCAAAAATCTTTTCTTCATTTTAATTAGGGCCGGCGTTACATTGGTTACAGAAATAGGAGAAATTGTCACGCCTGGGAAAGTCTCCTCCGTGTCATTCTATGTCTCGAAAATTATTATTCACATGAAATAATCTTGGTGTGCACACAGAATTATATGTATTTGAAATGCAGTATAACTTACCATAATGAGATGATGGTAGCTGGCTGAACGGTATGCCTTAGTCTCACAGAAGGAAAGCGAAACTTATCGAATAAATTCACAAACAAGATTTAGTGGAAGTAATAGGTTCGTTAAAAGACACTATACACTAATCAGAGAATGGGAAAAGGCCGCTTAATTCAGAATCAAAGTCAGTGGAACTATCGATGATTATAGTGTAGCAACATGACGTTTTACCTGAGCCCAAATCAGTTCTACTGCGTTGAAATAGCGATGGTAGTGTGTCAGTCTGAGCACATTATTTATGCCCGTATTTTTCTGCTGTTTAATCCACTATGTAAACCGGGTTCTTCGGCTTTTGTTGCGACACAGGTTCTAACAATTCTGCCCTAGTCAAGTTCAAGAGCGCCCATACACAGGACAAAAGGGCGGGAAAGGGGGGGGGGGGGAAGGCGGACACGGAGGCCACCGCCACCGCCGCCGCCGCCGCCGCCGCCGACCGCAGCGCTTAGGAAAATATATAGTGTAGCCAAGATGTTTTTCTTTCAAGAAAATGATTTAAAATTCGGTATAAGGCAGGCTAACTGGGTTGGAACTGGAATTTTTTTTATGATTGCTTACAAGTCGCCATTGGCCTTCCGAAATATTAAAAGTACTTCATGCGCCCAGGTACAACCTATCGTATGTATGCACTTGGTCAAGTTATTGTCAAACAGTATCTTACGTTTCTGTAGCCACCAAACAATATTCCTTCGTTATCTTTGTGGGCGCCTTATCTAGTATAATCGAATGATATGGAGCGTCATCCATAACAATTATAGAGTTTTTGGTTCAGTTTTGAAGCACAGTCTATAAATCATTTCACATAAGTATTGTGATTCGGCTCTTCGTGGCAGTCGGAGGTCTTCTTTGACTTTAATAACTGTTGCCATAGTACCCCTGATGGTATCGTCTGTCCAGCTTTTGTTTAAGTTGTGTCCTGCATTCACCCATGTTTCATCAGGCCCAAGTGGGGGAACCATACCTAAGACTGCGAAGTTAAGGAATAACCTTAAATATCTGGGTTATTATCAATAGGGAAACAAAATCATTTTAGATTTATATCTACTAGCACAAAATCTACATGTGCAGGAAACTACAGCTGCAGAGAGGTAATACTTCCATTGAACTTTTCAAAAATATAAAAAACGGGAAATGCGCACTCTTTCGTTCACCTGTTATTGAGAGAACGCAAGGCATGCCCAAAGAATACGCATTTAGCAAATGTCACAAATGAACTTAGTATCACACCCAAATAATGAGCACTGTTCGTGCCACCATCTCCAACACTTAACTGCACTCAATGGAATCCTCTGTAAACGCTAAAATCTATGTTCTCTACTCACAGCTTTCAGTCCTTTCCTCTTTCGTACCAAGTTTATAACTATGTTGTTACGGTGTTTGATATTACAGTTACGAAAGTATCAGAATTTATCAATAGCTTGCGAGATTTTTTAGAAACATAAACAGCGCAACCGCAAAAAATTAACGCAGTGTTCGAATTTTGAAGTTTACAACTGGCGTGTGGTGGTAGGGATAAAAAAGAAGAAGAGCAGCTTGAAGAACGCAATGTGATTTCTAATTTCAAGTATTGAGAGGACTGAGTCATATCTAGTGGGTTTAGTGTAGTCACAGAGTCAACGAAGTACTTTGGCTGTTCGACGAAGAGATCAGCGTTTATGAAACGCACAGTGTGCGATCATGGCGGTGGGGAGGGGGTGTTCTTTCGGGTGCATCTTTGAAGAACTCAGGCTTCATCCTCTTTTGCGGAAAGATTAAGGTCATTGATGTGAAGAAACCGACAGGATTCACTCCGGTTTGGCCTCTTTCTGCTGACACAACCTTCCCAACAAAATGTTTTCCTTTTGGAGTTGTGGTCTTTGGGATCTTGTTAGGAGCAGAAGATATTCCTATCTCATCCATGTTATAGAGGTGATGAGCAAGAAATATTTTCACTGCATGCTTCAAATTTTTAAAAAACCTCTCAATTTACTGAAACCAATATTCCTGGAGTCCGAACTGCACGATGGTGCCTTTTGCAGAAATCTTAAACCCTGTGCTGCCCACCTGCCATTGTGTCCTTCCTGAAGTGGTGATCCAGCCTCTGCGTACTCATATGCTAAATTCGTGAGCTGCTTGCTGCTATACCATAGAATCTAGCATCAAGATCTCTGATGTGGTTTGGTAATTGAACATAGCCTATGCACCTGTATATAACAAGGAAACGTCAAAACTATGTTGTCTACTTGCAGCTTTCAGACTCACTCAGTCTTTTCCTTAAGCCAGGCTCCTTCGTACCAAGCCCAGCGGCAAACTTTGTTTGTTTTCTCCATTTTCAATTCATTGTCTGCTCGCAATGAGCAGCTCTTCAGTTTAGATGAGCTTCCTGCCCGATTATCGTACTTCATTTGAAGTCATTCAGGGACAAAACCTATCCTTCGGACTCCGCAACGCACTCAAGAGCTACAGATTTTCAATAGTGTCCTAAAGAGAACGCACGCACACTTTGGGGAGGTTATGTGCGCGCTCATTCGTACAGAAACAATCATTCCAGGCGATGTCAACAAATGGCAGCACACATCACATTTGCATAACATGTGGATGCAGTACGGTAGAATGCAAGCCAACCTTTCAAAACGCAATCAAGAATCGTATATTCTGTATATAACTTAGGCAGCAGAGTACCAGAACTACGTTAAGAAACCTGAAAAGTGATTCTTACCCGTTTCACTTCGGAAACACAGAATATCTGCACGTAACTTCTACTAGGTTTTTCTGATATCACTCTGAATACAATTATGTCAGTGGCGGGCTGATCAGTTCAGTCAACTGCGCTCTATTTTTAGGACTGCGTGCTCTTTGGTACATTTACCCCATATCGTCAGAATTTGTCTGTACTAATTCGTTAATCAAGCAGCATTGCGAGGCTGCAATATCTTGGCGTTTCATTAATAGATTTATAGCACAATCGTAACTTCTTCATGACTCGCAGCAAGGACGATCTACAACCCCGAAACAGGTCCGCTGCTACAAGGGCAGCATATAGCTTTTTGAGTATCAAATATTCCTTCTTTGAATGTCTGCATATATATCACGACGAATCGCATCTTCCTGAAAAGGGTTCTGTGACCGTTACTCCGTGATAAATCGTATTTCTTGTGTCACAACGTAGCTTCAGCTCCAAAAGTTCCAAGATTTTGCCAGCATATGGCAGAAGCATCCAGGAATCTAGTAAGCCCTCGCACTCCGTCTCTCGGTCGTTCAAAGAAGTTTTACAAAGGTATTCATACTATGATATCGTGTGAGCAGGTCACGCACGGGCAGTGAAATCAGTAGTGAATATATCAATTTCGTACAAACAGCTGTTCTAGTGTATAATTTCCACTTTAACACCAGTAATAGATAAGATACAGATCATTCACAAATAAAATTGACTTGGAAGTTGTGTCACGCGTGGCAAGTGCTTGATCTTAGCAATGGCCTGTTTTACCTTAGGTTTGGCGCCGAGATGGCGCCAAAGCGGGATAAAGTGGCGCATTCCGACACAGCTGCAACACTTAAAGGAATATATACTAAGATGGTATCTGTTCTTTCGAACATGTAATTCCATTCCAACGAGCTGCATGGTCACCGATTGTATCTGTTTCGGACATGTCCGAAAGAACAGATACCATCTTAGTATATGTATACACTCCTGGAAATGGAAAAAAGAACACATTGACACCGGTGTGTCAGACCCCCCATACTTGCTCCGGACACTGCGAGAGGGTTGTACAAGCAATGATCACACGCACGGCACAGCGGACACACCAGGAACCGCGGTGTTGGCCGTCGAATGGCGCTAGCTGCGCAGCATTTGTGCACCGCCGCCGTCAGTGTCAGCCAGTTTGCCGTGGCATACGGAGCTCCATCGCAGTCTTTAACACTGGTAGCATGCCGCGACAGCGTGGACGTGAACCGTATGTGCAGTTGACGGACTTTGAGCGAGGGCGTATAGTGGGCATGCGGGAGGCCGGGTGGACGTACCGCCGAATTGCTCAACACGTGGGGCGTGAGGTCTCCACAGTACATCGATGTTGTCGCCAGTGGTCGGCGGAAGGTGCACGTGCCCGTCGACCTGGGACCGGACCGCAGCGACGCACGGATGCACGCCAAGACCGTAGGATCCTACGCAGTGCCGTAGGGGACCGCACCGCCACTTCCCAGCAAATTAGGGACACTGTTGCTCCTGGGGTATCGGCGAGGACCATTCGCAACCGTCTCCATGAAGCTGGGCTACGGTCCCGCACACCGTTAGGCCGTCTTCCGCTCACGCCCCAACATCGTGCAGCCCGCCTCCAGTGGTGTCGCGACAGGCGTGAATGGAGGGACGAATGGAGACGTGTCGTCTTCAGCGATGAGAGTCGCTTCTGCCTTGGTGCCAATGATGGTCGTATGCGTGTTTGGCGCCGTGCAGGTGAGCGCCACAATCAGGACTGCATACGACCGAGGCACACAGGGCCAACACCCGGCATCATGGTGTGGGGAGCGATCTCCTACACTGGCCGTACACCACTGGTGATCGTCGAGGGGACACTGAATAGTGCACGGTACATCCAAACCGTCATCGAACCCATCGTTCTACCATTCCTAGACCGGCAAGGGAACTTGCTGTTCCAACAGGACAATGCACGTCCGCATGTATCCCGTGCCAGCCAACGTGCTCTAGAAGGTGTAAGTCACCTACCCTAGCCAGCAAGATCTCCGGATCTGTCCCCCATTGAGCATGTTTGGGACTGGATGAAGCGTCGTCTCACGCGGTCTGCACGTCCAGCACGAACACTGGTCCAACTGAGGCGCCAGGTGGAAATGGCATGGCAAGCCGTTCCACAGGACTACATCCAGCATCTCTACGATCGTCTCCATGGGAGAATAGCAGCCTGCATTGCTGCGAAAGGTGGATATACACTGTACTAGTGCCGACATTGTGCATGCTCTGTTGCCTGTGTCTATGTGCCTGTGGTTCTGTCAGTGTGATCATGTGATGTATCTGACCCCAGGAATGTGTCAATAAAGTTTCCCCTTCCTGGGACAATGAATTCACGGTGTTCTTATTTCAATTTCCAGGAGTGTATATCGTTAATGCTCACCGGCCACTTGACCATCTTCTTCTTCTGTGCGAATGCACAAACAGTGCCCGAACTCTTACGGGAATCGGCAAAGCGTCGCGAGTAATGAGTATAATGGGCGGGGGCACTACGAATGTAGTGCGGGACAATACGTTGAGAATGTGGGTTTCGCGGGAGGCGTGTCAGACATAAATCCCTGCAGTCGCGCTATACTTTGTGTCCTCGGTGGCTCAGCTGGATAGAGCGTCTGCCATGTAAACAGGAGATCCCGCGTTCGAGTCCTGGGCGGGGCACACATTTTCATCTGTCCCCGTTGACGTATGACAACGCCTGTAAGCAGCTGATGGTGTTCATTTCATTGTAACATAAAGGAACGTCGCGGTAGATAATGAACGAATGATGGACATTGTAAAAGGCCAGTGAACGTTTTGGTATCCCGTAGAGTATATTGAAGTGTAATTCCATGACAGTTCCATCCGATCAAGGAAGTGCAATTCTTTGAAAAATTGGGAAGCCACATAAACTTGAAGTAAAGATAGTGAACTAAGTAACAACGATGCAGTCATTAGGCTTTGGGATTGCAGTTAACCAAGTCCGTCGCGTTGGGTGTAGGGTTTCTGAAGCTAAAGGAATCAATCAACCTTTCTCTAGGGATATGCAGATAGATGGTTGGTTTTGGTGGGATATATTAATGCAGAGATGTAATATGACTTCCAGAACATCAGAAAACCTGTCACTCGACCGTGCTTCAACGGCAAATCGAGCCCAGCTGTATGATTTTTCTGATAAACAAGTCCGCCCCCGGTAGTTGAGTGGTCAGCGCGGCAGACTGTCAATCCTAAGGGCCCGGGTTCGATTCCCGGCTGGGTCGGAGATTTTCTCCACTCAGGGACTGGGTGTTGTGTTGTCCTAATCATCATCATTTCATCCCCATCGGCGCGCAGGTCGCCGCAGTGGGGTCAAATCGAAAGACTTGCACCAGGCGAGTGGTCTAACCGACGGGAGGCCCTCGTCACACGCCACCACCATCTGATAAAACAGTTAACGGGTGAATTTAACTTAGAGGGGACAAGCCAGTATGAGAAGTGGATCAAAGCAGGAGCGGCGACACATTCCATTGTTGCCAGAGGTATCCAAAGTGGCGGCGATGATGGCGGCCTCTGGACTTGGCAACAGCACATGATGTCATGCACGATGGCGGATTTTGGTGGGAAGATAGGACAATTGGGCTACCTCCACTAACCTAACACTCTCCCCTCCCCCCTTCTGCCAGAAAATAGCGGGAAGTTCGAATTCCATCAGGACAATGCAACACACCTCTACTAACCTAAGAAAATGGTGGGAAAATAGGTCACTTGGGCTACCTACACTAACCTAAATCATCCGACCACCGCCTCCTCCTAGGGATTGGAGGGAAATTTCAATTTTGGCGGTAAAGAAAGGCCACTTGGGCTATCTCTACTAACGTAAGAAAACGGCAGGAAAGAAAGGGCAGTTGGGCTATCTCCACTAACTTAAGTCATCCGACCACCACCTTGTCCTAGGAATTGGCTGGAAAAGGACTCGACCTGTGCTGGATATAAACCTTTATTTTGCATACACTATTTATTTAAACAATTACAGGCAGTATCGCCATCAAGTGTCTTCACCCTGAGGTCCGGAGTTCAACTGACCTAGTACACTGTACTGAAACCAGAGGGTGCTGTCGTCTGTACCATGACATAACCCAAGATGGCTGTCTGGAGGAGGGACAAAATGACTCAGCTTGTGCTGGGCTGCTGGAGAGAGGAAAGAATGTACTTTATTTATTTTGGAACAATTTATTTAGGTATGGATTTGAGATAGTTTATTTATCACACTGATACAAAACACACTCTCTGCATGCTTGGGGTCGTGCCGCACAGCCTACAGACCTGTAAACTACTAATAAATAACGCTGTGCAGACACGCAACCAACTCTAAATTACCCAAATAATTTCAGTACACAGCACACAGACATGCAAACTCCTCCTAAATAATGCAGTAGACTGACGTGCAGACACAAAATCAACTCATAAACTATCCCAATAAAGCATAGCACAGCCTACAGACCTGCTCACAGAATACTACAACAGACATGCAAACAACGTGCAGAGGCACCACCTGCCACCCCCTGTCCAACTGGACCACACAAGAGGCTAGTGCATGTACTCCCAGAAGTCGGGATGCACTGACAGACCCTGCAGCCATCAGTTGCCAAGCCACGCACAGATGCCTGTTCGGCTCCCTCAAGCACGAGGCTGCGACATCCCTTTCATACTTAACACCTGTGAAATTCCTCTCAAAATATGCGATCACCTAGGCACCATTGCTGATGCAACTGGACGGGAGCGAAGACCTATTTGCAGAGCGCAGATGCTCCGAAGGCGCACATGCGGCGATGCCGCCACGAGCCACCACCGGATGCAAACCGGCGTGAGCCATCACCCTCACGTCACTGCTGCCTACAGCGAGCAGGTGAAAGTTGGGTCTATTTTCGGGTATACAGTTAGAGTTCTTCGAAAGTTATACTGACGTCACAAAACTCCAAGGCGCACTCATGCTGGCCACATACGCGAGACGACTCTGAGCAGCACATGTGTTTACCATTGCTGATTTGATCGCTCTCTCTACCTGCAGTCCAACAAAGACCTAACTACCGAATGACTCACCCTCACAGAGGCTGCAGAAATCTGTTCCAGAGGAGCACAGGGCGCGTTGTTCCTAGCGATCCTAATGGACCATGTGAGCTATGCTTACCCTTGCACACATACCAAGCGTGGCTGACGCATCGCACGAAATGTTCGCCCTGCTATCAATACATGTCTCAGAAACGTTAAACATTCACAATGCTAAAAGCAAGTGCATGCTCGCGAAAACAGCATTAATCATAAAAGCATTCTTGTTGTTTGGAAAGAGAGCTCCCTCTAAGCACAGATGGGGAGAAATCAGAACAATTATGCAAACAGAATTTGAAGCACAGACTTACAGAAGAGAGAAAAAAATTCCCGGAATTATCGGTATCCTACAGCTACAGGCCTGGAGATGTCCTAACACCACAGAGGCAGATGAGTGACGGTATCCCCACCAGCGATGGATGGTCTGCTTCAACTTGTCTTTGAACACTAACTTTCTCAGAACTTTCCATACATAACTTGCATCCATTTTGTTCGAATCTGTTTTTTGGATGTTCCTGTGCCCCAACACAAAGCATGTCTTCTGGATGAATCGGGCATTATGATTGGCTCTTATTGAATTTACCCTCCGAATTACTGATGTCGCCAATGTGGAAGCACTGTCTGTCTTTTCTTTCTTTCTGCAGATAACACTTTTAGTGGAAAAAAACTATTTTACACAGATCGCTATATTGCTCTGACAATTAAATCCTGCAAAGTACCTCCACATATCGTCAAATACAGAAAGAATCTTACTCATTTACACTGCTCTCCCACTGAGGACAGGAGCTTGAATATTAAAACATGAAACCGATCTCTGACCCTTCAATATATCACTGCATGCTGTGTCGATCTAGTAAGCATAAAATTCGTATCCTGCACCATACAGTAGTTGTTGGGATCTGATTTTTTTTAACATCTGACAGTTTCTAAGACGATTAAACCTCACTTTCTTTCTAAGACACAGTGGTAGCACTAGCAAGAAAAATTTATGAGGCATGTCCACCCATCGTTGATTTTTGGTCAGTATTATTTCGTATCGCCAGCGATCAGTTATTAACGAAGTATTGTACTTAGTAGTAGGGGGTGCGTGTTAGGTTCACGTTGAGCATCAGGCTTATAAAGTATGTGTTCGTAATCTGACATGTGCAAAGGAAATGACTATGTCTGTTTATAAGGAAGGTATGGATTTGATGTCGAGTACTGTGATAACAAAGGGAAGAGTATGTCAAATCATAAGAATGGTACTGATATTTCTGTTTCCAGAGCCACAGCCACTAACAGGGTGTATTTCCAATACTTCGCTCACTGTCGAATGTCGTTCAACTGAGACCTCGATCGTAACATTTAGTTGTAAGTACAGGGATAAAATATATATGTGACCGATTTCTTAGGATGATGATTCTACCTGTGAGTGCTTGGTGTGCAGCGCCAGTGACTTGTGCAGGGATGATTCATGTTCCCAGTTAACTGTAGATGTCCGAATGGAGAGGCTTGTTAGAGTGTAGAAGTGGAGAGGTCTAGATGGTCGAATGGCGAACTAATACTTAGTATTGGTTGGATAACTTTTGTAATCGCGTGGAAATTTAAGAAGATTGAAAATTGTGGTGTGTTTGCACTGGACCGTCGTTCCCTTCCATGTAAATATTTCGATTGACTGCTTTTTGCACATTTCGCGCCTTTATTTAGTTGAGAGAAGATCGATTGTGGTGTGTGCGTCAGGCATGTGGAAGACACGTTTGCCAGTTTTCTAGACATGAGAAACACTTTAGTTGAGCTTGTAAATTATAGGGAGGCTTTGGAATCTGCTAGATCATTAACATTGGTATTTGCGAGTGAAAATATCAGTTTTCTCTGTTTCTTTCTTCATGTTTCCACGTAAATGTCTTCGCAGACGTGACAGGTTTCTAGTTAGTCAGTTATTTACAGCACGCCCCACCTATCTAAACTTCCAGGTTTGTAGAGAAATAATTTCCAGTCTATGTCTTCGGAATTATGCTGTGTGAGCACTCAGTAGGATACCGGTGTGTGCTTGATATCGGGAAGTACCGCGAAAATGGTATGATATTCTAGCAAGCCATGCGAAATTAGATATGTTCTTGTAATCCCTGAATCTGGTGATGCGTGTAGAAAAGCGAGCAAGGAAGCAATCAGGTCTGGACCAGAAACAGTAACGGGTTTGTGCCGAGGGGGGAACGAGGCCGAATTTGTAGAACAGTTCTGAGAGTGATTTCGATCCACTGAGAGCACTCTGGTCATGCATTGGTGGTGGACGCCTGCCCAACTTCGCCATAAATATCTAGTACCGCAAGTATAACTATGATGATGTCTGTCTTCATGGTATATGTACGAATGATGTAAAAGGGCTGACTTAGTATGGTGCAGGATACGAATTTTATGTTTACTAGATCGACACGGCATGCAGTGATATATTGAAGGGTCAGAGATCGGTTTCATGTTTTAATATTCAAGCTCCTGTCCTCAGTGGGAGAGCAGTGTAATTGAGTAAGAGTCTTTCTATATTTGACGATATGTGGAGGTACTTTACGGGGTTTAATTGTCAGTGCAACATGGCGATCTGTGTAAAATAGTTTTTTGCCGCTGAAAGTCTCATCTGCAGAAAGAAAGAAAAGGCGGATGGTGCTCCCATATTGGCGGCATCAGTAATTCGGAGGGTAAATTCGTTAAGAGCCAATCATAATGCCCGATTCCTCCAGAAGACATGCTTTGTGTCGGGATGCACAAACATCTAAAAAACTGATTCGAACAAAATGGATGCAAGGTATGTATGGAAAGTTATGAGAATGTTAGTGTTCAAAGACAAGTTGAAGCAGACCATCCATCTCTGGTGGGGATGCCGTCACTCATCCACCACTGTGCTGTTAGGACATCTCCAGGCCTGTAGCTGTAGGATACTGAAAATTCCGGCCATTTTTTTCTCTCTTCTGTAACGCAGTGCTTCGAATTCTGTTTGCGTAATTGTTCTGATTTCACTCCGTCTGTGCTTAGAGAGAGCTCTCTTTCCAAACAACATGAATGCTTTTTCTGATTAACAGTGTTTTAAAACTAGAGACTTAAATTAAAAACTGTAAGACGCGATCGCCTACTCCTAAAATAACGTGGTATAACTAATTTATCTCGATGCTGCCTGACGACTGGCACTGTCTTTCGAGATTCATTACTTATATAGCTACCAGTTATCAAACAACAACTTCCGGGGTGTGGCGCAGTGGCAGCGAAAGCGGAAGGGCGTTGACCGGAAGTTTTGAATTTAGTGCTGCGGCCGTCTTGTTAAAACTAGAGACAGCCTGGTGCGGCAAATAGGCAACCAGCTATAACACTTTCGAGACGGGCTATTCGCCCAAATTAACAAATATTAATGAGCATTTAGCATCACAGGGTACCCTAGAGAATATCCCAGGGTGCCCCAGAGAGCTACAACACCAAGAAGACTCGCTTCTCGGCTTTTGGAAAGATCAATGCGTAGTTTTTTTAATACATAACTATTAAGTATAAGGAAGGGAAATTTATTTAATTTCTATAATAATGAGTCAGATCACCAACGAGTGCGATCTTATTACAGTTGTCAGCACCTTTCACCCACACTGATAACAGGTTCTGATTCATTTATTTTACGTTGATTCCTGGTCCTGAGAACCAAAGGCATAGTCGACATGTAATAAGATGAACCTTTATGTCTGTTGAAAACTTCAACAATCTGAAATGTCCAATAAGCGATGACATCATGTGAATTGAAATTCTCTAGCCCTTTTACTTTATCGACTTTTGGTCCACGTACAAGAGCAACAGTGACCCAGCCGTTACCGTGTTCATTTGTATCCTTGTTAGCAAGAGTGAACACGGTAACGGCTGTGTCACCGTTGCTCTTGTACATGGACCAAAAGTTGATAAAGTAAAAGGGCTAGATAATTTCAACGCACGTGATTTCATCACTTATTGGAGCATCCCAGCACTTGCTTCACAGTTCCACTTAGCACATTGGGTAGTAAAGGTCAGTTGTATACGTGGCTTGTGAGTATGTTTGGTGACAAACTTTTTGAGTACTGTATTGCTGAAGTGGATTACCATAATCATACAGGTAAACACATACACAGTTACTTCACACTTAAAGAAGAAGTGTACCTCGATTACATTCGAGCAAAGTTTGTTGAGACATATCAGAATGTGACAGGTTTTGATTTGCTGAATGTTAGGTTTAGATGGAAGTGGTTAAAATATATAACTAAAGAAAATTCAAATCCTTTGACCAACATTAAAAAAAGTGACTTACGTTTTTATTACGAGTTGTGCAAATTTGCTGAGACGCTTGATTCATCTGTGATTGACATTACACATCCATTTGTAGTTAAGCATTCATGTAAACTTAAAGTTATAAAGAGGTTTGTTCACAATTATAGGCTGAAGAATTCAAGGTCAGCTACATTGACTAGTGAGTGTGCACAGGCTTTTAGCAGTGAAAACGTTTAATGTTTCTGAGACATGTATTGATAGCAGGGCGAACATTTCAGGCAATGTGTCAGCCATGCTGGTTATGCGTCCAGGCCTAGACATGGCTCGCATGGTCCATTAGGATTTCTAGGAGCAATGCACCCTGTGCTATTCAGGAACGGATTTCTGCAGCATCTGCAAGGGCCAGTCATTCAGTAGTTAGCTCACCAACAACGGTAAGCACACATGCTACCTAGAGGCGTCTCGCATATGGGGCCAGCATTAGGGCTCCTTGGAGTTCTGTGACGTCAGTACAACACTCAAAGAACTCTAACTGTATACCCAAAAATAGACTTAACTTTCACCTGCTCACTGTAGGCAGCAGCGGCGCGAGAGCGATGGCTCGCACTGGTTTGCATCCAGCAGTGGCTCGCAGCGGTGTCGACATGTGCACGCCCTTGGAGCGTCTGCATTCTGCAAATAGGTCTTCACTCCTGTCCAGTCACATCAGCAACGGTGCCTAGGTGATCACAAATTTCGAGAGGAATTTCTCAGGTGTTAAGTATGAAAGGGATACCGCTGCCTCATGCTTGAGGTACCCAAATGGTCACCTGTGCGTGGCTTGGCAGTTGGCAGCTGCAGGGTCTGTCAGTGCATCCCGACTTCTGGGAGCATGTGCAGTAGCCTCCTGTATGGTCCAGTGGACAGGGGGTAACAAGCGGTAACTGTGCACATTGCTTGAGTGTCTGTTGCATTATTTTATGAGCAGCTCCATAGGCTGCACTATGTGTTATTGGGTTAGTTTATGAGTTGATTTCATGTCTGCACATCAGTGTACTGCCTTATTTAGGAGGAATTTTCATTTCTGTGTGCTGTTTACTGAAATCATTTGGGTAATTTAGGAGTTGTTTTCTTGTCTGTATAGCGTTATTTAGGTGTAGTTTACAGGTCTGTAGGTTGTGTGGCGTGACCACAAGCACATCAGAGCTTGTATTTTGTGTCAGTGTGATGTCTCAAATCGATACCTAAATAAATTGTTCCAAAATAAAAAAAAGTACACTCCTTCCTCTCTCCAGCAGCCCAGCACAGGCGGAGTCATTTTGTCCCCACTCCAGACAGCGATCATGAGTTATGTCATAGAACGGACAACAGCACCCTCTGGTGGTGGTACTGCGTTCTAGGTCCAGACCTCGTGGTGACGAAACTGTTGCATCCATTTTTCCCCACCATCTTGGGTACATCACAGAATGGACGACAGTGCCCACTGGTGGCAGTACTGTGTACTAAGTCGAGACCCCGTGGTGAATACCGTTTCCCGCCATTTCCCCACCCCAGACTACCACCTTGGATTACGTCACGGAATGGACGACAGCGCCCTTTGGTGGCAGTACTGTGTACTAGGTCAGTTGAACTCTGGATCTTGGGGTGAACACACTTGATGCCTGTATTGCCTCTAATTTTTTAAATAAATAGTGCATGCAAAATAAAGACTTATGTCCAGCACATGTTGAGTCCTTTTCCAGCCAATTGCTAGGATGAGGTGGTGGCCAGATGACTTAGGTCAGTGAAGGTAGCCCAACTGCCTATTCTTTCCTATCATTTTCTTACGTTAGTAGAGACAGTTCAAGTGGACTTTCTTTACCGCCAAAATTCAAATTTCCCTCCAATCCCTAAGAGGAGTTGGCGGTCAGATGACTTAGGTTAGTGGAGGTAGCCCAAGTGACTTACTTTCCCATCATTTTCTTAGGTTGGTAAAAGTGTGTTGCATTTTCCTGATAGAATGTGAACATTGCTCCATTTTCTTGGGGTGGGGAGGGGCGGGGGGAGGGGAGAGTGGAGGCGAGGGGGTTAGGTTAGTGTAGGTAGCCCAACTGACCTACCTTCCCGCCAAATTACGCCATCTTGAATGATGTCATGCGCTGTTGCCTATTCTACAGGCCACCATCTTGGATGACGCCATCACCACCATCTTGGATACATCTGGCAACAATGGAGTGTGTCGCCGCTCTGGCGTTGTTCCACTACTAGTATGGCTATGGGATTGTGACGAAGCAGGGCTTTCATAAGTTCATAAGTCTGGCATGGTTATCAGTCAAGTAGGAAATAAACACATTTATAAGCAAAGAGCTGCAGAGAAATGGGAAATACTAAGACTGTCGTTTGTTGGGTAAGTGCTTCTGGAATGAGCAGTCCACCCATGGTTGTTTGCAAAGGGGTATAGATGAATGACTAATTGTCTGAGTCACCCATGCCTTCACTAACCACCTCTCTCCGAAAGGTTGAATAAATGCAGATTTATTTCTGGGTGGTTTCAAGGCAGCTGAGAATGATGTTCACATTGTGACATTCCCTGCTGACACATCTTACCTTTCCCAGCCTCTGGACGTCAGGGGGTTTATAAACCTCTTAAAGTATTGTGGAAAAGTAGTTTGCTGGATATGTGACTGTTCGTCTTAGAGAGAAACAACTTTGTTATGATTTCAATAAACTTCTTGCTGCAGCTTATCAAGACGCCTTTCAGCGTTCTGCGAACGTAATTTCCCCAAGAAAACATCAGGAGGCGGCAGGCATATTATATACAGGGTGTTACAAAAAGGTACGGCCAAACTTTCAGGAAACATTCCTCACACACAAATACAGAAAAAATGTTATGTGGACATGTGTCTGGAAACGCTTAATTTCCATGTTAGAGCTCATTTTAGTTTCGTCAGTATGTACTGTACTTCCTCGATTCACCGCCAGTTGGCCCAATTGAAGGAAGGTAATGTTGACTTCGGTGGTTGTGTTGACATGCGACTCATTGCTCTACAAGTACTAGCAACAAGCACATCATTACGTAACATCAACAGGTTAGTGTTCATCACGAAGCCGGCCGCGGTGGTCTCGCGGTTCTAGGCGCGCAGTCCGGAACCGTGCGACTGCTGCGGTCGCAGGTTCGAATCCTGCCTCGGGCATGGATGTGTGTGATGTCCTTAGGTTAGTTAGGTTTAAGTAGTTCTAAGTTCTAGGGGACTGATGACCACAGCAGTTGAGTCCCATAGTGCTCAGAGCCATTTTTTGTTCATCACGAACGTGGTTTTCCAGTCAGTGCAATGTTTACAAATGCGGAGTTGGCAGATGCCCATTTGATGTATGGATTAGCACGGGGCAATAGCCGTGGCGCGGTACGTTTGTATCGAGACAGATTTCCAGAACGAAGGTGTCCCGACAGGAAGACGTTCGAAGCAATTGATCGGCGTCTTACGAAGCACGGAACATTCCAGCCTATGACTCGCGACTGGGGAAGACCTAGAACGACGAGGACACCTGCAATGCACGAGGCAATTCTTCGTGCAGTTGACGATAACCCTAATGTCAGCGTCAGAGAAGTTGCTGCTGTACAAGGTAACGTTCACCACGTCACTGCATGGAGAGTGCTACGGGAGGACCAGTTGTTTCCGTACCATGTACAGCGTGTGCAGGCACAATCAGCAGCTGATTGGCCTCCACGGGTACACTTCTGCGAATGGTTCATCCAACAATGTGTCAATCCTCATTTCAGTGCAAATGTTTTCTTTACGGATGAGGCTTCATTACAACGTGATCAAATTGTAAATTTTCACAATCAACATGTGTGGGCTGACGAGAAACCGCACGCAATTGTGCAATCACGTAATCAACACAGATTTTCTGTGAACGTTTGGGCAGGCATTGTTGGTGATGTCTTGATTGGGCCCCATGTTCTTCCACCTACGCTCAATGGAGCACGTTATCATGATTTCATACGGGATACTCTACCTGTGCTGCTAGAACATGTGCCTTTACAAGTACGACACAACATGTGGTTCATGCACGATGGAGCTCCTGCCCATTTCAGTCAAAGTGTTCGTACGCTTCTCAACAACAGATTCGGTGACCGATGGATTGGTAGAGGCGGACCAATTCCATGGCCTCCACGCTCTCCTGACCTCAACCCTCTGACCTCTCGTTTATGTCCCACAAATTTTCAATGGGATTCATTTCGGGTGATCTGGGTGGCGAAATCATTTGTTCGAACTGTCTAGAATGTTCTTCAAACCAATCACGAAAAATTGTGGCCTAGTGACACGGCGTATTGTCATCCATAAAGATTCCATCGCTGTTCGAGAACATGGAGTCCATGAACGACTATAAACGGTCTTCAAGTAGCCAAACCAACATTTCTTGTCAATGATCGCTTCAGTTGGCTTCGTGGGGTTTGCAGCACACTCGCACACTACCATCAGCTCTCGCCGACTAAAATCGGGACTCATCGGACCAAGCTACAGTTTTCCAGTCGCCTAGGGTCCAACAAATATGGTCACGAGCCCAGGAGAGGTGCTGCAGGCGATGTCATGTTGTTAACATTCACGTCTGTCGTCTGCTGCCATAACCCATTAGAGCCAAATTTCGCCGCATTGTCCTAAGGGATGCGTTCGTCGTACGTCTCACATTGATTTCTCCGGTTATTTCATGCAGTATTGCTTGTCTGTTAACACTGAGGACTCTACGCAAACGCCTGAGCTCTCGGCCGTTAAGTGAAGACCGTCAACCACTACGCTGTCAGCCACTGCGCTGTCCGCCGTGAGAGGTAATGCCTATAATTTGTTATTCTCTGCCCACTCTTGACACTGCGGATCTCGGAATATTAAATTTCCTAACGATTTGCGAAATGGAATGTCCTATGGGTCTATTATATTGTACTGTACTGTACTGTACTGTACTGTACTGTACTGTGTTGTGTTGTATGTTAACCGGGGGCCTAGAAACGACGGAGAGGCTCCGTTCACGCCGCAGCCCCAGTGCTCCACAACCCCACAACGACTACCGCAGTCCACCTCACCCCTCCGCCGTCCCACACCGAACCATTGTTTCAGGGTTATTGCGCGGTCCGGCCCCCGGTGGATCCCCCAGGGAACGTCTCACACCAGATGAGTGTAACCCCTATGTTTGCGTGGTAGAGTAATGGTGGTGTACGCGTGCGTGGAGAACTTGTTTGCACAGCAGGGGAACCAGCCCACATCCGCCGAAGCAGATGGAAAACCGCATAAAAACCATCCACAGACTGGCCGACTCACCGGACCTCGACCCAAGTCCGCCAGGCGGATTCGTGCTGGGGACCAAGCACTCCTTCCCAATCCGGAAAGCCGTACATTAGGCCGCACGGCTAACCGGATGGGTTCCCATGAGTAACTCTACCTACCAAGTGTGTTAATTCCCGTTGTGCGGCGATAGCCACATAGGGAACCTCTTCATATGAATCTCTCGAGTACAAATGACAGTTCCACCAATGCTCTGCACTTTTATACCTTGTGTGCATGATACTATCGCCATCTGTACATGCCCATATCGCTATCCTATGACATTGTCACTTCAGTATACATGTCAGAAATGCTTCGTGGGACATCCCACTTACACATGATGCAAATCGAAATAATCGTTGTCTGAAGTTCTACAATCCATAATATAGAAAACTTAGTATCACAGAGTTAGTAGACTTTACATCAAATTTTCTACAAAAAGGGTGCAACTGATAATTTTTTTTTTCCTCTCTCTAGGGCTAATAGTTCCCAGTCCATGGGGACGGAAAACCGCATCTCACTTAAAATATGGTTCTAATGGTATAAAATTAACGTCTGTCTTTAAATGAAGTCGTTTGAATCAAATTTCAAATGTATGTATCACATCATCACATCTAAGTGCAGTAGTGCTCTGTTAATAGGTAAGTTGTGTTCCGGAAGTGTAACAGGGTAGAGGAGAGGAGGGGGGGGGGGGGGGGTTGAGTGAGATGTGCGTGGCAGAAGCACGAAGGAAGGTAGGTCGCCCGACTGTGGTCATGCACTTCCTTCCTTCTTAAGTCTGCAAACAGAAGGTCGCGCGGGCAGACAGTTCATTCCCCCCTGTCCCTCCCAGTCAGTCAAAAGAAGCAACTACAGGATCGTTAGCAAAGTTATACTACCGTTCACTGTTGCCCCTTATGCATCACTGGTGACAGTCGCAGACATGCTCGGAGTGTGTTTGTTTTGCACAAAATGGAGTGTAGATATGAGTTATTAATAACATGAACGCAGGTAGTGCTTGTGGGAAGAATACGTGTAAACCTCTGCACACTGGGCTACACTAGAAAGAGGAGAAATTGAGTCATAGTTATCCTATACAGCAGCTGTAGTTCTTCTGGGAAAGGCAACTTCCCCCCACAGTGAGTGCCGTTTGGTTTTCAGTTTACAGGCAGACTATATCTCCCCAGTACTTCCTATCCAATTCTCTTGTGCGGATAGACCTAATAACTTCGCTGAGCTCGTGTTTGTATAATGGAATTATTTTTATCAAGTCAGTATTTATTTGCAGTTAAGCGAATTATGTAAAATACGTTCCTGTGTGTTTGATTTGTAAGTGTGATGTCGTCCGCAACCTATGTAGTGTTTGGGCGAAAGAGATTGGATTGGATTGGTAAACGTGGCACCTTGTTGCAGTCCATCGTTGACAACATATTGTAAAGCCATGTTATTGTTTTTTCCAGTCACTTGGTGGCGAATTAATGAATGATCAAAAAAGTTACTGCGCTTCTCTCACCATAAATTGTGTTACTGGTAGTCTACATGAATCTTTTCCATTCAGAAGCTGGTGGCACTTGTAGAGTGGGCTGCACTGGGTGGAACCACTTACCACACATCCGCAGTATGTCTTTCATGATACATGTGTATATGTGTGATGGAATGCGACTGATAATGTTAGAGTCTAGAACAGCAATGTATGTCTTGAGTTACGTTGCAGTATCTGAAATTCTGTTGCTGAGGGAGACAAGTTAAGCCTCTGGGCCTTTTCATATTTTTGGAGAGCTGAGACAGAGGTAGTGGAGACAATGAAATCGACATTGTGGAACACACACTAACAGCATTACACTTGTCCTGCCGCGTGAAGTAGTTCTTAACTTGCTGCCACATATTCTTGTCGGACATACTGGGAAATCATCTGCTCGACTTCCAGTTCACCGACCTATCTTCCCTCGCGCTTACACGTCTTCCCCCCACCCTGTTTCACCCCCAGAACACACTTTATCCCTTAGATGTGGTACAAACATTTAATATTTGTTTTTAATCCCATTCATTTGAAGACAAACGATAACATACTGTTAAAACTATATGTATTATATATAATAATCTGACTTTTCCATCCTCTAAGTCCGCAGCTCGTGGTCGTGAGGTAGCGTTCTCGCTTCCCGCGCTCGGGTTCGATTTCCGGCGGGGTCAGGGATTTTCTCCGCCTCGTGATGACTGGGTGTTGTGTGATGTCCTTAGGTTAGTTGGGTTTAAGAAGTTCTAAGTTCTAGGGGACTGATGACCACAGATTTTAAGTCCCATAGTGCTCAGAGCCATTTGAACCATCTTCTAAACGCGATAAATACTCGTCCTACAGAAAAAATGAAGGGGGCTGTTTTTTAGTAAATTTAATGCAGTTTGATTTCGTATTGGGAAACATTTTCGCTGGAAGTCGTGGTTTTTCGAGTTATTCCAAACACACCAAAGTGACCTTCAAACCCATCCCAACGCTCACGCCGTACCAATCACGATTTTTTTTGTGTGTTGTTTAAGACACTCTTTCCTAGTGCAGTACAAAAGTTCGCTACTACACAGTCTCCCCCAAATTTCCTTCGTTGACTTACCTGCCAGCACAACTCCCACTGGAGTACTGGTGGCGAGAGCCGTGCAGCTCGCTACCTGTCAAGTGACAACTAGTTCAAATCAGACTATAGTATAATATGGACAGCAGTATTGTACATTAAATTGTATTCCTTCAGTGAATTGACGCCAGTGTACAGAAAATCGGCTGCAATACCTTCTTCAACATTTGAACTTGAGTGGGAGGGGGGGGGGAGGGGGGGGGTGTTTTTTTTCCCTCCCCCCCCCCCCCTCCAACTTCACACCCCATCCAAAGAGATACTGTATTACTTTTAGTAGAGCGCGGCATCGCTGCGGCAGTCGACGTATTTTAAATTGTCCCTCGTAAGCGAAAAACAAAAAACTGGTTATTTTCCTGAAGAGGGTTCACTCTAATTTCTTTTCTTGGTTGGGGATTTGAGTACTTCTGTGTTATGCTTTAGCAGCTCGTTTGTTCTCCACAAAACTTTCACATTTGTTTGCATAATGGTGAAGTGTTTGCTGACATACTTTTAATAGATTGCTGTCGTGCTATTCACAGAGTTTCTTTGGACGCACCTCGCATGCATTTTGTGGAAACTGTGCCTAGATCTGTGATTTCACACGTAGAGCCATGCTAGTGTATAGTCCTACATGGCTTGCGACTTCCATCAATTATAACTTCTTAGTTATCAGGATCAAGGCACAAAAGGAAGGAAGGAAGGTTAAAACCTTACTTCCCGTCGACGACGAGTTCATTATAGGCCAAGCAGATCTCAGAATGGGAATAAAGCAAGCACTTTTTTCCTTAGGCTTTGTAGAAAAACTACGGATAATCTAAATCTGGATGGCCAAATGAAGATTTAGTCCCGGAACGCGAGCCCAGTGCATCAACAGTTGCACAACCTCGCTCGGTAATCACGACACAGATTTTTTCACAAACTGCATATGAGCGTCCTGCGCTCTCTCTCTCTCTCTCTCTCTCTCTCTCTCTCTCCGAGAGAGGGAGAGAACACAGGAGGACGCTGCTCTCTGGGGGATCACTCACTCACCTATCCTGTTCAGGACCACAATAGCTTAGGATCAAACGCTGTGACTACATATTCTAGGCTAGTTCCTTCGAAAAGATACGGTTGATTTAATTTCCCAGTCCGAGCTTGTGCTTAGTCTCTAATGAAATCATCGTGGAAGGGAGGCAGAAACCTAATCTTCCTTCCTGCATTCCTTGTATGGTATAGCAACCCCTTACTTACACCTCTTTTCACGAATGATTGGTGAGGAAAATTTATTGCGTTTTTTCAGGTGGCAACTTATTCACATCCATTTTAATTAAGCGTTTCTTCGCCGGGAATGATATCTGATGGCTTTTAGCTGTGTATTCTTCACCAGTTGGCCAATTACCGAATAAGTCAACCACCACCATTGTATTAGAACGAATATAATGAAAATAGCCTTAAGTGTTGTATGATTCCGTAACAGCAGTGAAGTGACAGAATTGTAGATAGAACTGGATGTTCACGTTGTGCATGATTTATGCTTGATGACGAGTGGAACCCACTCCACGCTCTTTGCACCTAAATGTTGTAAGCTAAAGTTATTTTAAGCAAATAACGAATGTTGGCATAAGGAAAGAAAATTATTTTGATAATCATGGCTTCCCTTCTTGCGTATCCAGTCGTGAAACTAAATGTGTGTTTTTTGTTTTTTTTATTTCTCCTACGGCTAGTGCTTGTAACACATCTCATGTAACGGTAACTGTAATTTTTGATGAAATGCCGTATAGTTTTATTACGTTTATCATTGTTTAACGGTATTGAACGCTAATTATTGTTAAGCACCTGCCTTTTTTGTGGTTTACATGTGGTAGTTTTCACAAATTATTTTTACCCTTCAATTTCTTTCTACACAGACGGAAAAAATCTGAACACCTAGGAGGAGTTGTGCGACGTAAACGGAAGTTTCTACTTCTGAGTGATGTCTATTCATATATTGCGCAAGTCGCATAGAAGTGGAGTGGAGCTAGTAGCGCCACTATGAAGATGCAAACCATGTTTGCTTTAGATACACGCTGTAACGGTCATGAGCGTTGGTAACTTTTGACATTGAACGTGGTGGGTTGATGTTGGTCAAGAATGCCTTTCAGGCGACAAAGGTGCCATTATCAACGCATCACTGAGTTTGAAAAAGGTCGTGTAATAGGGCTACATGAAGCTGGATTTTTCCTTCTGCGATATTGCAGAAAGGCTTGGCAGGAATGTAATCAGTGTACGTAATTGCTTGCAGCGGTGGTCACGAATATGTACGGTCGCAAGAAGACCGGGCTCCGAACGGCCATGTGGCACTACCGAGAGAGAAGACGATTACGTTGGTTAGGAGCAGTCCGTTTGACGGCCTGTTGCCAACCTGTGTGCGTGCTACACACACTGGACCTACACTTGAAATTATGGTTTGGGGTACGATTTCGTTTGACATAAGGAGCACTCTCGTGGTTATCCCAAGCACCCTGACTGCAAATTTGTACGTCAATCTGGTGATTCGACCTGTTGTGGTGCCACTCATGAATAGCATTACAGTCGGTGTTTTCCACAGAATGAAGCTCGCCCACATTCCGCTGTTTTAACACAACGTGCTCTACGCGTGTCTACATGTTGCCTTCGCCTGCTCGATCACCAGATCTGTCTCCAGTCGAGCACATGTACGGACGTCAACTCCTGCATCAACCACAAACAGCATTGACCGTCCATGTGCCAGCATGGAACTATATACGGCACTAGTACAACTCAATGCAGAACATCTGCACACTTGCATTCAACATTCTGTGTTACACATGTTATATATGTATCAGCATTTCACATTTGCAACAACTTATCTCGTGCTTTCATTAACCTGAGATCTTGCACTGTTAATCACGTATGTTACCCAGACAAATGTATTCCCAAAATTTCATTACTCTGCATTAATTATTTTTTGGTGCTGCGATGAGACTTCTTTCCCGTCAGTGTATCATCAGAACACTTCGCTTTTCACAGGTTTTGTCAAGGCTCCCCCGAACCTCTTTCTGGGGTCTACTGATTATGTACATTCCTGCGTAATAGCATTCGACTTGTCCCTCTGGCGAATAAGGGGGGGCAGATGGGTATTCACATTTCACTATATAATGCGCACTTTCCCGACGCAGTGTGCTGCTGAATCATTGTCGTGCACCAGCAGTTGTAAATCAGTGGGAAATTGTTGAAAACTTTTTTTTATGTCCACTTTGTGGGTCATTTAAAAACACAAACCACACACTAGTTTGTGTGCATCATTCACATTCATCTGTTCATAATCAGCACTGAACGCCTCAACGCATAGCCATTTACACTGAAATTATTTTTGAAGGGCAGAGGCTATTATTGAGAAAATGCAGATTAGCCATGTACTGCATGTTATTGCCCACGAGGCACCTATGAACAAAATTTAGTTAAGGTCTGGTCAAACAACTGATTGTAAGCAAAATAATTAACAGAATTTTCATCTGTGGTCCTTTAAGCCTTCTCTGTTGACATACCAAGTATTGTAGAAGTAGGGATCCTTTGAGCAAAAAGGTGCTTTAGTTTCATCAGTGTGATGCACAGCCAAAAGGAAAAACAACCGTATTAGCATTCTCAAAGTGGCACAAGGTGGCTAAAGGTAAGGACAGTTCAAACATTTTTGAAGATACTTAAAGAAATTCCTAATAGGGACAGAAATTCATTGAGTATCAGCAAAATCCAAATATGAGACTTTCATGAAGTATATAGAGGCGCGTTGAATTATTGTTTATGTAACAACTACTCCACGGGCATGAGGCCATTGCGTTAAGACTAGCCACACTCAAAAGCACAAGAGTGCATAACTGACAGTCGCTAAACCAGTTGTGTATATCGATGAGCATTTTCAGTGTATCTGCCAAAACATCTGTTTAAACTGAAAACAATAACAGTTCATTTACAAAAATAAATGGCAGAACTAAAGTCACTTTCACCAGAGACTATTTACCATATCCATGTAGCATATGTGGGGTCCTGCACACCATTACTCTTACAAATTGGTAAAAAAGAGTATTATTTACATGTTATGTCCAACAACAGTCGATTACGGACTATTACAAACTTGCACCACATTACTGGCAATAGATATTGGTGTTACATAGTTTAACTTCACCTCAAAATAGTTTGCACCACATGAAGTAGACTATTCAGCAAAATTAATTTAAAATCAGGATACTCACAGTCTGACACCTATTAGTTTGAATTAAGGTTAGTAATGACCTCAAACACACACTGGTGACACTTCCTTTCATTAATTTTGAGTTCAGAAACAGTACACCTTTACAGTATGTTGTCTATGATACTACGATTCTGTGGAAGTTTTCATGCACAGTTTAGCTGTTGACCCAATTAGATACACAACTGTTCTGATTGTTTGTTTGTACTGTGAGGTTTCCGTCTCCCAACAACAACCAGTTTAGAGCTGACTTTCTTAAACAGTGTGTTTAGTTTCACTGTGCACTATGAAACTACTGACGGTCTCAAATTTTGTTTCATCCAGAAGTATGAAATTAAATTTGTAGTGGACAAATTTTAATTTTTAACAAGAGCTGTGTTAATTTACCATCAATTTCCAATTGAATCCTTGCAATGGCAGGAAACTGTTCTTGCCAGCAAATGGAAACTAGAGTAAGAAGATGGCCACAGTTGTTTTCACTGTATACACATCATAAGTATGCAGTGGTTTGAAAATTTTACATCACTTTCATGATGGAGAGAGAGTTTATTCGCAAACTGTGAACTTACTTAATATGTGAATGGAGTGTTTAAAGTCAAGGATGATGTGACTTAGTATTTTGAGTAAAATTATGTTACCAAGATACTCTAAAACCAAGGTGCACAGATGATTTAGTGATTACATGACACACACAATTGCATTGCATGTTAACATATTACATGGAAAATAATAAATAAAAAAGTAATAGTTTGTGTTGAATAGGGGCCCCACAGCTGTTCAGCATCACAGGCCCTGCACAACCATAAACATTTCCACTAACTGATGATATACTTGCTATTCCACTAAATTAACCCACAACGTTTTCTATTCTCCTATTTGTTTTCAAGACCATAAATGCTTAGTCGGAAAAAACTTCCATTCCCTGCGGTCAATAATTCACAATGAAATGAAAATAAAGAGTTCATTTACCTCTTCAGGCATATAACAATGTACTCTGTATCCAAGATATTTATTTCCACTGTAACTCCTCTTATGTTTAAAGCAACACCCAGCCATTACACACTTGCATATCTAACAAACACGGTCACTCCAACCACGAACAGAAATTTGCATGTTACAGAAATAAAATTAGTGTAATGCTTTATAAGTTTAATGAGATGTGTACCTGAATTTTGAAATGTACAACTTACAGGAAATTGTAAATTAAGACTTGAAGTGTCACTTTCAGTCTCCAGACAGTGATCATTTTCCACATTCTTTGCTTTATCCCCACAGGGCACTAGCCTTATTTTTGTTATAATTCAAAATACGAGGGGGGACCCAAAAATAACTGGAATTTCTTTCTAGAAAGCATATACTTTATTGTTTTCAAATACAGCCTTAATCTCCTTCGAAGTACTCTCCATTAGCATTAATACACTTGTCCAAACATTCATTCCAGTGATCGAAGCACCTTTTAAATTTGTCCTCATTGATACCTGCTAGCACTTACATGACATTGCGTTTTAAGTCTTCCACATCTGCAAAACGCTTCTCTCTAGTCTCTTTTCATCCACGGGAATAGGAAGAAGTCCGAGGGTGCTAAATCCAATGAATACGGCGCGTGGGTCAAGGTAGTCGTCTTCGTTGATGCCATAAACTGGCGAATGCCGAGAGCCGTGTGCACTGGAACCACACGCCAGAATCCCACAGAGCCGGACGTTTTCACGACAAACTTCTGCAAACCCGTTTCATAACCTCCAAATAGATTTGTTGGTTTATTGTCTGGTTTTCAGGGACAAATTCAGTGTGTATGATCCCTTTGATGTAAGAAAAAAAAAAAAGGCCAGATCAACATCGTTTTGACATTCGGTTTCACTTGTCAAGCTTTTTTTGGTCGAGGTGAGCCATGTGAATTCCATTGTAATGACTGTTGTTTACATAGCACGACTCATCACCTGTAACGATTTTGTTGGGAAAATGTGGTTCATCTCTGAACGTGTCCATTTCGAGACGGGCTTTAACGCAACGATCCCTTTGATCTTCGGTAAGAAGCTTTGGCACGAATTCTGCTGCCACTCTTCACATCCCCAAATCGATGGTGAAGATGCGCCGAATTGAGCTCCAGGACAACCCGGACAAGTTCTCGAGTTGGTCGATTGTCCTGCGCCAATCTTCACTGATGAGATCACAGATTTTGTCGATGTCTTCACTTCGAGCAGTTGAAGGTCGACCGGAATGGAGCTGATCTTAAACCACCATTTCTCCGTTTTTAAAGCGAGAAAACCATTCATACACTTGGGTTTTACTAAGAGCATGGTGTTTGTAGGCTGTCTGAATCATCGCAACAGTTTCTGCTGCGTTCTTGCCAAGCAAGAAACAAAACTTCACTGCCGCACATTGTTCGTAAGAATTAGCCATTTCCTCATATCACATCTGCACTGTACGCATATTCAAAGAACTGCCAAAGAAACCACACTTCTCACTGTTGGGTGATGCCGCATGGCAGAATGACTCAGCAGAGCTCCTACTACAACCCTCTGGTGGCGCAACCTTCTACTACAAGTACACGATGTGCAGCATTACAATTCTGGTTACTTTTGGGTCCCCCTTGTACAGTATGGTTTCTCCCTCTATCATTTCTACTTTAGTTGTCACATTTATATTGGGTACATTCATTTTGTATTTTCTCATCAGAAATAAACTTTTCTATTGTGTTTCCACTTCACTTCACAAGAAGCAAATTGTCTCATCTGCAAAACAAGAATTTAAACACCACGATGCAAACAATTCACCATGTTAAAAACAATGTAGCAATTTCAACAGCCATGATCATTATTTAAAATTTTGCATGTGATGACTTGTTTCAGCAAATCGATGGTGCCATCATCAGATCTTATGCAAATGTATCTCGATCATTTGTAAAATAGTGTGTGTCCAGTTGTTATGCATCATTTCAGAGATGAGCAGGAAGTAATGATCACATTCCAAGAAGAAAAAAAGACTTACCTAAAATATGCTAACTGCACTGACTGCCCAAGCTCATATTCACATTGCATATGAAAGCTGTCTCCTTTCACATGGTTGTGTAAACATAATCTTTGACAGTTGGTGCAATATTCATGATATTTTATTTAAATCTTGTGTTGTTATCGACATGCCAATGTCTTAACTTCCCGCATGTTCCTGGAATGATGTGTGACAATGTATTGTACATGATGAGTTGTATTTGCATAAAATTTGGTAATATGAGCTTAGATTTGCCGAAACCAGTTATCATGGCCAACTTAGCTATTTATGTTTTTACTTCTGTGTTTCACATTACTATAGATCACACCCACACTTTAAGAATGTCAAGTGTATGTAACACCATGTTGTCTGTATTCCTTCCTCAGCGAAACGAATGACAACTGATGCCACCTGTGTGGTTTTTGTGGCAGTACAAGCATCACTGAGTACCTTTATGGAGACAACAGACATGACATTTTAATACATTTACAGGGTCGAGAAATGACAAAAGTTAAGTCCTACATTGCTCTTCTTTTTGCAGTATAATCCAGATTATGTAGGAACTATGTGACTGATGTCTGAAGTTTTGATTATTATGAGTTAAGAGTAGGGCATGTTATTGTGAACAGATATCTTGAACGTACAATTTAGACTGCTTTTCAGTAAATGTGTTTCAATTAATTATTACTGATATTTAAGTTAATTGCAGTTGCTCAGTGGACAGATTTAGTCAGCAAATCATGCCTGGAAAGTAGAAACATGTATGACAACTAGGTGAAACGTAAATTTAAGCGCAGTTTTAAAACTTTATGCTTTTTTTTTTAACAAAAACTTTTGGCCATCTTTTCACTGTATCAGTTAATCCCGAGAACATGCTGAGTGTCCACATCCCTATATTATTTGAGTCAGGAACCAGAAGTACTTTCACTTCACAAGGAACTTAGTTAACTGGAAGTCTCTGCGATTGTTCATTGCACCCTCGAAATAGAAATATTTGATGTAACTGTAATAATTTGGTTGCAATGAGTGTTCAAAAAGTGTAAGAACTTCTTGTAATTATATGGATTAGTAACATATCTAGTCCTTGCCTTAAATAAATAAATAAATAAATGAAAGAACAGTTTTTTGGCAAGACAAAGAGAAACAACAAAACAAGCATCCACAAAATTTTGAGTTGATAACATACAAAGACTGTGGAGGGAAAAAAAATGAAATAAAATAAAAAATGAAATAAAATAAAAAATAAAAAATGAGAAAGCACAATCTTTGATGAAACAGGGATGGCAGAGGAAACTGACAGTGCTGTTTCCGAAAGTATCCATCATGGCATCAACATAAATTGTTTAAGGAAACCACAAGAAGTATAAATCAGGACGGCCTCATCTCCCAGCACAGAATGTGGCGCCACTATGTCACTATGTCACTATCCCTCATATTTGGGAAGACAAATAACAATTGCTATGTTAGATGTGTAACATGATAATATCAAAGTTGAGGGGAACCTACTAGCTGCAAACCAGTAGCATTTGCCTTCACATCCAGTGAAACTAATGCGTGTGTTTTTTGTGTTTTACAATTAACTCTTGAAAGCCCTCCTTTCTACCATTTTTCCACAGCTTCTCAAGTGTTTCAATTGCTAGTCACAAATTTCATTTAATTTGTTCAGTATAACTGTTAGTGGCAACATCTTAGGTCTGGAAACTTCACCAATATGCAGTGACCTCCTGTTTTTCAAGTGTTACTATACACAAAATATGCTATTTTCCTGCCCTTCTTTGTATATTAATTTAAGTATCTTACAGATGCTACCACTCACCTATTTAAGAATTTATACTTCAACTAATAATGAAGTCTAACACAAATGTTGGGTTCACTGTACATTGTATCTGTAGTAAGGGTAGCAATGCATATTCAATACTCTGAAGTTGACACAGAACTGAATTTGTTTGTTGGCAAAACTTAATATTGTGAAGATAATGTGTTAAGTCAAAGGAAAAAGTTAGCTAAAAACGTGATTAGGGCAACAGAAAGAACACTTTACACACTCCACATCTGTGACGAGGCAAAGAAACAGGGTCGGGTGGCCAAGTTGTCAAAGCTTAGTTAATGAGACATCCTTACAGTAGGAGAAGTTTCTGTATACAAGTGTGTGTGTCTACTGACTGCTGATCCCTTTCATTCTGTACGTTATGAAATGAAAGCTTCCACTTTGCTCTCAATTCTGAATTCAACAGTCAACTGCAGTTTTTAATTTAATTCTGGCACATTGCGTGAGACTATTCATATGACTTACCTTGACATGAAAATTAATGCCCTCAATGTAAGTCATTTGTGGTTTTGTTAATGGCAGTGCGATGTACATTCACTATATTCACATCCTATGAAACTGAACTGAATTTGTACTACAGTGACAAATGAAAAATTGTTTAGCAGCAAAAAGTGTACTGCTATCACCCTGTTAGAAAGTATCACACATTTTGATGGGTTCACAACCACATTATATACTTACAAAAAATCATTATCAAAACCTGTACTTTCTAGCATAATCAGTCAGCAGCTGTCAGTCACACACATGTAACTGTGATATCCAACCACAAAATCTCAACCAACCAGTTTATGTTAAGGTATTGTAATACTGTGTAAAAGTTCTCCATATGTATGTAAAGCAGCAAGGATTCCTTTTCTGAATATGGTAAGGATTAAATAACTGTATTTGAAATAGTGCTGAAGTAATTTAAGATGCAAGCTATCTGCATTGTCAAAGTAAATTGCTCAAAATCTGATAACAGATCTACACACACACACACACACACACACACACACGCACGCACGCACGCACGCATACACGCACGCATACACGCACGCACGCACTCTCTCTCTCTTTTTGTGTTGCTTTTACTTAGTCTCTGCTTATTTGGGAGGAGAACAAAATTCACTTTGAAATAATGACAACACAGCTTCTTCAGTTATTTATTTTCACTTCCTCTTCTAATCAAAATAAAAAAAAAATAATGACAGTAGTGAGAAACTTTGAATGGAGCAGAGTTAGGCCTTTTGTATGGTGGATTATCTGCTTTCAAGGTAGGCAAAATAACAAGAATATGATAAAGTATGTGTATATATATGTATATATAATATTACACAGTACAATCAAATCCAGTAAATTATATATTTCAGAGAAACTATTTATAAATTACAAAGATATCAAAACACATATAAATGCAATCAATGACTTTCAAATGTGCTAACAATATAAGTAGATTAACCTGACCATTTTTGATTTCTTACGATTATAGATACTGGTAATTAGCTACAACTGGTGAATCAGCACATGGTAACCAAACTTCATTCTGCTGGAAAGTAATTCTGAACATTTAAAGTTTTAGTACTGATATCAGGTACTTTGATGAAGTCGTCACCTACTGGTTTGCATTAGCGTTTTCCTTATTTGACAATTACAGTTGTGAAGAATTAGAATATAAAATTACCGTGTTCAGCACATGAAATCTGTTTGCTTTTGGTATAGCAAATTTTACTTTCGAACACGCTGGAGCACGAACATAAGTTTTTGTTTTCTCTATGATAAAACTTAAACAAAAAAACTAAGCTGAAATGCAATTATTATGAAGTAATTCTGCTCAAATCTTTAAGATCTGATTCAGATAGTGAAAGTAATTTTACTACATACAAATATTCAGAACTATGTCAATGCAAAGTTAAATCTATATTTTAATAAATACTTTGGTTTCCCCTGAATTGGGCACAAGCTGATAAACTTCAACTAAGTATTTCACACAACATCAAGTGGGAACTTTTTGCTCTAACTGATTATGCTTAACACACAGAAATAAAATTAGGAGCCTCTAGAGAATCTATTCGTACACAATATAGTGTCATGATCTCAGGAGAGTTATCATTCATTCCATAATGATCCGCATCGTGGCAATTCTAACATGCAAAATACTGATATGTAAGACTTCAATACTGTTTACAGCTAGGCTTTGCCAAGTATAATACTTCTAAATTCCCAGTATTGTTGTATTTTGATGTTTTCATTAAGTGTTTTTATATAAAGATATGAGTAATTAAAGAAATGTTACAAAGGAAATATATGGTTAAACGTACATTTCAAACCAAGTTCACTCATACTACACGAAGTAGTAAACAGTTTAATTACTGAACACCATTACAGTCTGTACACTGTACAATATGTGAATGATCATACTACAAGACTACTCACAGTATGTTCGGAGTACCCAGGAAGTAAGTTATTAAAACACATTAACAGCCAGAATATATTTTTTTTTAGTGGAGATCACATTACTGAATGCTTTCTGCCACGAGAAAAGAAAAATTTAACTGAAAGCAACAGCACCAACAAAATTTTTGTAGTTTAATCACAGTGAATTATAAATATTTTCGATCATTTATTTCCTGAAGCATTTGTGCATAATCACAAATGCGACGAAACTGTTGTTAAGTTCTGACATGCCAGAGCAATTGGTAACTACTGAACTTTATTGTCAGAACAGTACTGAAGCTTTGAATTCAGCCAAAACCTGTATTTTCTGCATTTAAATTATTTCCACAGAAAGTTTTGTACAACAGTGTCATTTAGCCACTGATCACTCATGTTGCTAAAGCTTATCAGCACCTTTAGTTGGCTATTGCGAGTAATGCACAGTGAGAAGGTAGGAGGAAGCAAAGCTGAGAGTAACAACAGAAAGGTTTGTACTTTGAAAGAGTTACACAAAGACGTGTCTGTTCAAACAACTTTCAGTTAACCTCAAACATGTAATACACTAAATCCAAGTTTTAAATATCTAATTTTGATTTTTTCCCAAAGGCAGAGTTATTCAGTTACTGAAAAATCTGCAGGTCACATGAATTCTGTGTGCTGCTATAATGGAATATCTTTAAAGCTAAACCAATGCGGCTTCTCACGTTTCAAACTACATGAATTCATAGAATTTTATTTATATTCATGGACAGTACACTGAACTGCTCAACTAAAATTTGCAGTTTCAGGAGGTAGAATTGTGACTACTCCAGTAAATTCATGCTTTTCACAGAAAAGCCTGTTATATAATACTGAATGATAAAATCTTTCATCAACACTAGGAATGTAACTAACTGCCAGGACAACATAGGCCACAAGCACTGAACACAATTTCTGTGCCACAAATTTAAAGTGCTCCAAACTGTATTGCAATTGGATGTTTTTTTTTTCACAGCTGTTTGACTGGAAAGGAAACACATTTGCTTACGCAGGAAACTAACCAAGCATTTTTGTTACAGTGGTAGAGACTACAGAAACACAGACAGACAGACAGACAGACAGACAGACAGACAGAGAGAGAGAGAGAGAGAGAGAGAGAGAGAGAGAGTGTGCACCTGCCATTCTCCTCCGATTACCCTACCAACTAAAGGAAAATCTGTGACTGCTAATATCATACCAGACAATTTCTTACACAGCTTTTAACTTTTAACTGAACTGACAATTTTTATCAGCATGTTGACTAGGTGATTAAATGTAGAGAAATAATATTTTAATACATTTAACAGCAATATACACAAAATTTTAAAATTTGTGAAGACCTAACTAATGATACTGGAAACTCATCCCAACTCAGGCTGCTGTATCGAACTCATATGCTCATAAATAAATATTTTTCTTACAGTATTTAATTTAGTTAATAGTATTACTGTAAATGCACTTTTGCTAGTCTTTTATTCATCCAGTACATCACTGTAAAATGTAACTGATCATCTTATGTCCTCAGCAAAGAGAATAAATACAGTTCATAGGGACTGCTGGTATTGATACTATTAACTAGTAAAAAGCAATAATTAGTGAAATACATGAATTTATAGGAACCAGAAATACGTGAAAACATATTTAGTCCAACACTAATTTTATTAAAATATTATGAATAGGCAATATATTCCTTGCTTACAAAATTGAACAATTTGTAACAATTAATGTAAACATGGAAAAATAGACAGTCAGAAAGTTGACTAGAAATGCCACTGCCACGACACTGAGTATAGTAATGTCTAAAAACTGTAGAGTAAATCGGACAGTGTTCTCAGGTAAGAGGTTCAAGACAGAAATGGAAAAGGAAAGAAGTGATACATAGCCTAGGCCTATGTATTATTATTCCCTGACCATCCATTCTATTCATTTATTCTGAGACACTTCACACCAAGGATAACGTGTTGCATAGTGAATCTTTCATTTGTAAAACTTTAGAAAAGATGTACACATATACACTGAGGTCAATTGTTATATCTTAACAATACATCATACAAGCACCAGACTAGAAAAACAAAGTGAGCTTCATATATTGCAGCTTATCACTTAAACAATCATTTACCTACAATTCTACTTTTATCTAACACAGTTAAATAATGCACTAAATGTGTAATACATACTGTTATGGGAACAAATTAATGGCCACACTACTATTAATTTACTAAAAAAGCATCAACAGTCTCAAAATTAGGTTCATAAATATTTGGAAGCTATTAGTTTCCTAATGTAATTTTCACTTTATACAACAGACAAAAACATAACCAGCCTCCAACCACACTTTTTCAGCAGCTGCAGTGGCACTGCTTAACTGACCAAACATCCCAAAAACAGTTGTGAAACTGAAAAGCAAGAAAAACCTACAAATAAAGTAATGAATTCCAAAAACGTTTTTACATATGATTTAAATTTTAAGTTTTCCTAGATGAGCAAATCAAGAGTAAGAATGGATGACAATGTGTCCATCGACATGATCTTTGACTTCACAGTAATTCACATTATATGTGGTCAGACTTCAAACCATATATCTTAATGTTTTGCTTCCTACTACCTTATCACAACTGAATGTGCAAGAGATCCTTGGGATGAAATGGCTGCACACAGCACAGTATTAAGTACTTGTACTTATACTTATAACCAAGAAAACTACTGAAGTACTCTAAAACAACTCATAACTGACTAGTTTCTTACTCTTAACAACAAACACAATAAATTAAATGGGATAGAATTTGGCCATTCTAGTTAGCAATCATTCTAGCTTTCCCCGACTGAAGTTCAACCTATTTTCCTTGCGTTTCCCATTGGCTGTTTTCTTGTACTGTTACTCAATTCCAACCAAAATCCAACCCATTAATACCACAAGTTTAGTAATAAATTACTCAAAAATAAATGACCAAGACAAATAAGGTGAAAGCTCTAGCTCTAGTGCTGATACTTCTCCTCCTCCTCATCACTTGGCTAATTTAATGAAACTAGAAGTATGGCACCTGACACTCAGAAATGTTTCCTGAACTACCCATGTAAGTCTACAGCTATATGGAAATTATTTAAGTAGTGAATCATTTCCTTGGATAAATACAACCAATTGAATACATACACCTAAATGCAATGTGACACTAGACAGAAGCAATGAAGACATGCACTGCAAGGTAGAAGCAGTAACAATAGCAGCAGCATGACAGCTTTTAACTGTATTTCAACAGTTATTTAAATGGTTATTACATAGAAATTACAGCACAAAACAGATCAAACTCACTTTTTTTGTTTTGTTTTCAGAATGTCCTTGTGCTTAAAGCATTACCAGTCAGCCCATGGCACATATAATATTATGCAAGGAGAAAAAGGACTACAGCTATTAGCTATGGGTGAAATAGGATGGAAGGGAGAGAAGCACGTAACCAGAATGGCCGCCCACAAAAGTAACATTCACAGAACACTAAAACTGAGATTTGTGTTAATCTTAATTTGTTACTTCAGTGAGCAGGGACTATAACAGGAAACTGGCAGGACACATCATGACTACAACAAACCAACTGGCAAGAGGCCATGTGAACAATAATGGTACTCTTGACAGTTACCGGTCTGTACGAAGTCACTGGCCAGTGGATCTATATTCATCACTCAACCTAAAGCTACACATTTAAGAACATCTTTTCTTATTGCATTGATTACAGTGTGAGGTACTGTAATACAGAAACCCCGTCTCTTTCTATAAAAGTATATGGAATGCTTAGTCACAAAAAAAGGCTCAGTCCTACACCAGAGTGTAGCTTCAAATGCTATTGTCCAGTGTTGGAAAACGATACACATAGCACGAGTCTGGCCCTCACAACGCAAATTTTATAACCTAGAGCTACATCACACAAAGATGAATACAAGTTCTAGAAAGATAGCAAAAGCATTCAAGTGCAGTCAAGTTCTTCGAATTTTAACCAGTGACTCTTTTTCACTATTTAGGCCAGTTAAGAGTCACTACATGAGGACCGACTCCCCATCAGTACAACACAGAGGAGTCTACACACTACAGAGAAGCCAACCAAGCATATTTTGTGCTTTGCTTTACAATTTTATATATATCTATATAATTATGTATTAGATAGAAATGAAAAGAGGGCATCATTAAAAGGGATAGGGACACAGTTGCTTGTATTGTGCTGTAGTATCAGTCATCTGCGATGTCCAAACAAAACTAGGGATCAGTAAATGAAGACATAGCGAACAACCACTGCAGTGAAGCAAACTACATGCTAAACCAGGACTTACATATTAATTTACTTATAACCACTTGCTTTCACATATGTAACAGTTACATATTACTGTTTTAAAAACTTCTATAGACCACTGCAATATGCAGGAACATGAGATAGTAAGAGGAACTGGTTCATTTTATACTGTGTGTGGGGCACCAGGGTAATATGACAATTGAGGTACTGTATGCTATGTCTTAACTGTTTCATTACTATCCCCCGCAACAAATTTTTCTTTTTTGTTTGTCCACGCTCCTGCACATCTTCAAACTACAGTGCCACTGTCCCACTTTCACATGTTATTGTCTCTTTAATTCTATCCAATTTATTATACATATATACATAAACTTTTTATATATATATATATATATACATATAAAACTATTTACCTTAAAATCAATGAGTAATCTTGGTTTGTGTAACTTCTTTGCATTTCTTTAACTTTTAATCCAACAGACTGCAATTGACTGATCTTGCACTTTGGTAAAAAGAATAAACAACTGCAAGTAATGTTTAAAAAGAGTATTACAATGTATAATCAAGCAAACCCCTATTTAAGAAGAATGAGGATTACCAAAGTTAACAAATCCAATTTTCCCCACATTTAGCCAATACCACTTGGCCATATTGCATCCATCAAATACACGAACAAGTTCTATAAAGCTTCAAAAGTTATTTATACTTTAAATGTAGAACAAGTATCATCACAATCTTGATAAATGCAGAAGCAGCTTTCAAAACTATTATCCACAACCCAAAATATACTTTGACCCTCCTTATATGAATGGCTTTTGTATTAGCTTAATGATCACATCAGAGGTTTTTAAGTACTTCAATTGTCTTTATGGAATTCCTCTTTGTACAGTTTTATATATAATTTAACAGATGTATGCACCATTTGAGTATCATATAAAATATTCCACTTATTCCTCTAAAGAGCTGTTGTGGTATCTAAGAGGGAAGAAATGCTACTGGCTGCAAGAACCAAGTCACTGCCACTGAATAAAGTGGATCTCCTTTCTCATGTTCAACATAGTTTCAACACTAATGGATCTCACAGAATTACTTACATTGGCATTAATGACAAAAGGGCCCACCTGTGAGATATTTATCAAGGAATGTTCTCAAGTAACACTAACGTACATCTGCTTCGTTGACTCATGAAGGGAGGGGGATGGGGAGATAAATAACACTGAAAAGTGCATCGAGTTGACTGAACGCCATTTAATAATCTACTCTTTAGTAGTTAAACTCTTATCCTCAACAGCATGATAAAGTTTTTTTATCAAAAAGGTTTCTCTATCTCTTTCCTAATCTCAGGCAAAGTATAATATATATACATTTTCATTTTTAATCTTTACAATTGTGACCATGAAAGATAAAGTCCATCAAAATTTTGTATTCAAAAACTGCTGACGTATTGCACGAGTCCTGATTCCTTCCACAATGAGCGAGTTAAGATATTTGCACTGTCATAGCATGGTGCGCTTGGTACAACAGGAAGTTAATCTGTTGTAAGGCCCAGTGTGGGGGTAAGGGGGGAAAGGCCGGAAGAATGGAGGCCCCGGCCAGCCTTGTGCTTCTGCTGAGCACGCCTAACTCGGAAACTCCTAGTGAAATGGGAACTATCTTGACACTATATAAACTTTAAGAAGATGAAGAGATACAAAGTCTCATTTGTTATATAATTAAATTTCTTCGTACTTTTCATGTCTTTCATTTAAAATCCTTTCGCCCACTAGGAATGCATCATTTGTTAAATTTGATAAGTGTTCTTATAAAAATAAATTTCTTTCATGGAAGTTGACTTATCAAGTTGGGCAGCATATTTGATAGGTTACCTGATTTATTTTCAATATTTATATTATTTATTTACTTAATAAATTTGTGCAAGTCTGTGTGGTTCCCCAGAAAAAAACAATATGCAAATGAAAAGAAATTGCGTAACCATGAACAATAAAACAGTGCCAAATGAAGAGAAGGATTCCAGTTACTTTACTGTGAGGAGGAATATTAGTTAGTGCATGGGTTGTGGAATATATCCCTTCACGTAAAAAATTATTATAATAAATACCATCAACTGAACTAACACACTGAAGTTTCATGGAAACAGCCAAATTTTACAAAGACAGTAGGTCACCTTGACACTAACTGAAATTAAAAATAAAATTGAAAAAAGGGTAGAAACCTCCAAGGAAAAAAGAGTGTGTGTGTGTGTGTGTGTGTGTGTGTGTGTGTGTGTGTGTGTGTCTGCACACGCGCACATGCGCGTTCGCCAACTTCTGGCAAAAACTAAGAACCATATGCAACATAAATTAGAAAATAATTACATAATGCAGGTTAACTATATCAAAAAAACAAATGGGTGAATTAAGTTTTGTTAAAAATGAACGCAAACGTTGCACACACAAAAAGAAAGAAAAATTATATATATATTATATATATATGAATGGGCCAGTACATTCTGGCCAGCAATGTTACAAGAATTGTGTGCAGAATGAGAAATTTCATATTTTGTATATTCCTACAAAATGATAGCATTAATAGCTGCTTCATATATCTTAAGATATAGTTTACAACATATTCTTTGGCTTGCAATGCTGGACACTGAAGTATCGAATGTCCAGTTTGCACACAGCTTGAGTAACATTACCGATTAAAATATTTAATAAATTACACAATAAAATGTCTAGAATTGCCACCAAGGAGAATGAGGAGGATTTTATAAAATGCCACTTTGCTCCTCATACACCTTTCTTTAGGAAACACATGACTTGCACTAGTCTTGACTAGCTCAAAATTGGCTGCGTTTTATCAGTTATAGTCAAGTATATTACTGGGCAATAAAACCATAATACACCTGGAAAGTTAACCCTTCTGGAAAGCTGCATTTGTTCCAAAAATTATTTCAGAAAGGACACTAAAAACTCTATGGAACTGCGAAGAACACAGGGATTGGAATGGCTGATGGGGAAAGGGAACAAGGATGAACAGGGAGGATAATGGAAATCCAGCAACCAAATGGACTAATCGCCAACAATTATTAGGTCCACAATTCCTGGTTTCATAGAGTGATCATTATTAAACAAGTGCAGCCTTCTCACCTGCTTCAGCTTATGACTAGCACGGTCACGCAAAATGCACTACAGCAGCCAATGTGACAGCAGCTGTACAAGTTCTTTCAGCCACTTATGTGGTTTTGCTTTTGTTTGTTTTGAACGACACCTGCAAGACACGATTTCCCAAAGTGTATCCATTTAGTGACTGGATAGCTACTACAGCTTCATCATAATTTGTCATCGTTACAAAGCCAAAACCTTTGCACTTGTTGGTTTGGAGGTCTCTAATAACTTTAACACTCTGTACTGCACCAAATGGGCCAAACAGCTGCCACAGGACATTTTCTTCTGTTTCCGGTGCCAAGTTGTACACGAAGATGCACCATCCCGAGCCATTCATAGCATTTCCTGGTAGCATTGAATTGGCAAGCAGATCTCCAGCTAGCGGTGAATACCTAAAATATTAAACTGCTGAATGAAAAAACAATCACAACTTCATGAATTAACAGGACATGCTACAAACCTCATTCACATAACAAATCAAATGCACATACTTCCTTCGTTTCTGATATATTTATTTTCATCACAACGATAAAAACAGATGTTTAAAATGTTTAGGACAATGCTGATTTTTACAGCTCCAGAAAGTGGTGGGTGTATAAGGCAACATCTGAAATGCATATCTTGTTATGTGAATAAAGCAAAAACAGGTCAAGAGCATGTTTTAACATTTAGTACATGCTTTCCACTAGACTGGGAACTTGTCACACTGTGCAACTAAAGACCCCAGATGATGCCATCTGGCCTTATGTTGTCTGTGCCTCAATGAAGTGCCCCAACCCTACCCTTTGTATAACTGCGTGGCTGCCACAGGAACACAGATGGTTCTACAAAGGGAGTGAACACAAAACACAAAAAAAAAAGAAAAAAGGAAAAAGAAAAATGAAAGAAAAGAAAAAGATGAGAGGAAGGGCATGCTCATCACAAAGAAACTGCTAAATAAACATCAAAAACGAAACAGTACTGTAAGTTTAATGGAATAAACTCTTTAATACTGACCTCTGTAAGCCTTTGTTTATGGCTAGCATGGTCTTGCCAGTGCTAAAACAAAATACAGAAACCAACATAAGAAAATTAAACAGCGAGTATATATAATGTGAAGCTAAAACGTCAAGTCTAAATTAAACAGGAAATTAAGATTTGTTTCCAGACAAGAAAGCCAGAGAAAGAACTATGGATATTGGGTTTCATCTGAATGCAAAAAAAAACTTGAATTTGCTTGGATTTAATAAGAGACCACATGAAATGCAGAGATGGCAGCCATACTAAAGAATTAAGGCAAGTCTTCAGTCAAGTTAGATACACCACTAGTTAACTAAGACCCTTCAACAGAAATACTAATGCTCCAACGTTCAGGATGCCTTGTAAAAAATGGAAAGAAAAACTAAAAAGGGAAGCAGCATATTCAGTATGCCACATTTAAATAATAGTCCTGTATTGTTTAGACAGTAGGTATTACATTTTTGATTTCCCCGAGATATGAATAAATTAGAGATTTCAATTGAGGCCGCACTACAGATTTAGTTGCATACATCTAGCAGCCAACTAATTTAGCCTGGAATATCAAACCAATTAATAAAAGGTTTAATATAATTTCCACAGAAGCAAATGAACATCATGCTAGGAGTTTTGAGCATCTTGGGGTTTCAAGCTTATAGTAAACACACTACAAGAAAGAAAATTAAGATTTTATTAATACACTGCACTGTACACACTGTCATTTACCTTCACAGTAAAAAGAGCTAATTCTCGCAGGCACAAACTTTAGTTCCCCCGAGTTAATGGAAAAGACAGTACAATTAATATTAGGAGAATAAAATCTCCTTAACCATGCAACAAAAAACTGCTGATTTGCCAATTCATTTAACATAGCAACTCAGCAAAATCACTGCTATTACTTACCAGTCTCTTGCATCAGGCCACAGCGGCAGTCCGTACGGGCTGCTTGATGGAAAGGCAGGCCAATGTAGCAAACAATCACGTGACATTTGGAGAAGGAGAAAAGAACTACGCCTATACTAAGTATGCCAAAAGCGGCAGCAAGTATATTTACTCACAAATCTAAAGTTAAAGAGTCTTGATGGTGTAACTACCACCTTTAATCTCTTTCCATTAACACTACAGAAGTGTCACCAAGACCTTTTGAGCAAATTTGCTAGAAGGGTGGGAACTGTATTTGGGTAATATATTGTTAAAGGGTACTATTCTAGTACAATGCTAAATTTGCCAATTATACAAAGCTATATTTCAGATGTCATACCTTTCCACGGATACAGGGCATTTAAAGAGTTGAAGCACACAAATTGTGTAGGCTACTAAAAGAAGTCTTACAGAAAATTTACAAGAAAATTAATAAAAATTAATATAGTCAAAGGAATATAAAAGGAAACTAACTGGAAAGAACTAGTGGTAATGAAACGAACTGCAACTGGGAAAGTCAAGTACCTGGAGAGTGGTGACAGTGGAATGTACCTGAAGCGCCCCGTCGGGTGGTGAATCGGTCCGCCAAATCGCCGAGCTTGAGGAGCTAAGTAAGCTGCTAAAGGAGGGATTGCTTTGTTGTTGTTGCTTGGATTATTTGCAAATTTCACTGTGATGGCTTCTGTGGAACCTTTTGGAACAGTGCCATTAAGTTCCTGGATTGCACGTTCAGCTTCAATACGTTGGTCAAATCTAATGAAGCCAACACCCTTAGACAGACCTGTAAAATTTAAACTGATTTTAGGAGCATATTTCAACTATACTTTAATTGTAAAGTTTTTCAGTACACACACTAAGCAAGCAACAAAAGCAAAAAGCAAAGAAATTGGCATTCATTTGAAAACTATTTCTATTGGTTAGCAAGCTACACAAACAAAAACCTAGGAGCAAAACAAACAAAAAAAAGAGTAAGTTACTACCATGGAAGCCAAGACATGTAAAAGGTTTCCAAGCTACCAATATTTTTACTAACCCTCACAAATGTCTTGATATTCTGATATAGGTAAGTCTTCTGCCATGGACATGAACACCAGGCGAGGGCAGAACATGCATATGTAAATCATGCTTTTGATCAAGAAAGCAAAAACCCAAGGTATTAATACAATCAGGAGAATGTAAAGAGTTTAAAATTTTTAGATAATGTGAACTACATACACATCATACAAAAGGCAACTTTAAGTTGCAAATTTTTAAATCCAACAAAAAATATAGAACAGCAGTGAAGATTAAATTTAATTTCATATGAATAAAGGTCTTCAACAGCTGCAAGCAAAGTTAACAATGGCTTTGAAGAGAGAGAAAAAAAAAAAAAAAACCAAACACACACACACACACACACACACACACACACACACACACACACACACACACACACAATGGACCTTCGTATGTACACACATTTCAAGATACACTAACTTCATGATAGCCACACAGAAACAAAATTTGTCAGTGTATGTTTCTTACAGAGAGAAATGGAGTATGATAAACTTTCATTCAGTAGAAAATGAAAATATTTTCTCCTGTTAATACTTGGATGACTTTGTTACACCATATAATTTCTTGACTAACATCCCACTCAAACACTGAAGTGATATAAATGACCACAATTAATGATTATCTGGCCACAGTATTTCTTACTGTAATTAAGTACCAGCTTGTACCAGATAACGTACCTATATACAGTTCCAAAGTATTTTGTGTTCAAACAAAAGTAAGACTCATCTAGTTCTGCATTTGATGCGAGGCCTGGTGTTCATATGATGCCATGGCAGGACTATCACATTATTGCAACAGTCAATGGTAACCAAACAAAACTGCAAGAATTTCTTTTCGTATTAGTCATCTTTAACATTTGCTGATTTGATCCCATGAACTTTTAGTAAGCTGACAATAATCCACATTTAAAACACTTAACTACAACCCATTACAGAAAGCTATTTCAAAATACCTACACTGTGAGTTCAGTTACAATTTCTTTTTTCTTTCACTGAGAGAACAGTGTTTAAGTAGCTCCCACGATAAATACTTCAAATAAGCCTACATAGAGGAGTTTCACATGATACTAAATATTGGTTAGTCAGGAGTCAGTACATAAAAACTACTGCTAAGAATCAAAACTTTTATATATAGCCAAACAGCGTGCACTAAAGAACTCGTTATGTTATTTGAAGCTGTAAGTGTTTTATAACATTTTACAGTTACTTGGGTTAATCTAGAGCAGTGGTCTCCAATACTAATACTTCCTTAGAAGAAGAAAATTCCTCAATAATAGGCACTGCACTTGTGCAATTTTATATCAGCTGAAAAAATGTAGCAGTTTGTTGCTCACTGCAAGAAATACAGTTGTACTCCACCCTTTACCAAATCATTATGCACTGAGGATAGATGAAGACCACTATTCTAAGAGGAAGGCACATCCTAATTTAAAAACAAACATTAATCACTCACGTACAGGGTAAACTGTCTCCGGCTCCACTGACAAATTGGCGGACTAGGGAAAAGAAAACCAAAAATGTACAACAATTTCCTAATTGATATGGCTCAAAAACTAAACAACTAATACTAAACAGCAAAATTTGTTTAAAAACCACACACAAAATTCTCTCATACATATAATTTTCTCAGATTTAGTGTGCGTTGTGTGTAATTTCCCTTCTCTACTTAGAACCCCAGCTAACATAAATACGAACACACTTTGTCAATTATTACACAGGGATTTGACAAATACAGGCTGTATATAAACACCAGACCTCATTACTCTGAATATCAAATAACTACGTACGACTTATTCCTATTTGCAGGTATTAAAACTTTTCACACACACACACACACACACACACACACACACACACACACACACACACAAATAAATAAATAAATCATGCACATAATCTAAAAGTAGTGTGGTTCACGGGATATATCAGGGCATGGATGAGCCACCAGTTTGAGTAATCAACATGACTCATTCATTGAGTTCTCTAAGCAAAATTTACACATACTATCTGAAAGTGGAACAAAGTCAATGCTTATTGTCTGCTCACCTTTTATGACATAGTGTGCACATACACTGTGTGTGTGTGTGTGTGTGTGTGTGTGTGTGTGTGTGTGTGTTTTCTCAATTACTTAGCATTTTCACAATTTATTTGCTAATAATCTCAGATGTAGTCTTAAAATACGTGCATGATTATGTACTTTTATACCAAGTATGATCTCAATGGGGATACGTAAGATGTTCATGGCAATTAGCTTCTTATCTTTAAGAATACATGGACAGTTCTATCAGTATTATTAGACAAAGCTAACTAAAGACCTGTCCATGGTGGCAGCACTGTCGTGTTCATGGAAAAGAAACAGGGCAGAAGCAGTAGTGTACATTCCTTTGGTTTTATGGGGGGGGGGGGGGGTGTGCTTTTACAAGTTACATGTTTTTAAGTCAATGCCCTCCATAGCACAGAAGTAACAGCCAAACAGTCCTACTCAAACACTACATGGCATTTATTTGAAGTCTAATACATGTGATTTCAAGTTTCATCAGAGAAAACCAAAGGCTACTTCAGTTCATATGTGGTTTTTGTTACAATCTGAAGATTGTTTTCACTATTGTATTCCTGCTCACATATGACTTAACTGGTAACTTTTTACATCAAATGCCATATGCCTTTATTCCCCAAGCTTTGCCGAATCATTATGCTATCAGAAAAGACAAAAACCATAGTTTCAACAGGGAGGCACATCTTAATTTAAAAACAATCTCTCACCATGAGGTTTTCTTGCTACATTTTCAGTACCAAATTAACCACATGGGATGAACATACTTGATCTTCATGACTGGTTTCCATCTGTGAGCTACACTCATTTTCACATCCAATTTTCAGCATGAAAAACCTCTTAATATCTGATGTGCACATGTTCTATAACATCACATGCACCTCCAAGATTTCTACTTGCTGTCCTGCAACATTTGCTCTGAAAGGAACTGTAGCATACCATCAAAACCACTGTATGACAAATGTGGTTGCCATCCAAATGTAGAGTGGTCAAGAACCTCATCTATAGCAAATGCCTCCTAAAATAATGATTTTTTTCATGCCCCTTTTGTGATTGAATTTGCACCTCTAATGGTAACAACAGATTAAGGAACAGACAGAGGTTCCTATCTCACTTTTGTCTGTTCCAGACAGAGGTTCCTATCTCACTTTTTGGGCACTGATGACCACGCTGTTTAGTGCCCAAAAACCTCAAACCACACACACTATCTCACTTTTAGTCTGATTTCCTATGCTCATTAGAAATATAGTTTAAATTACACGATACTGTACATTCCTCAGATTCAATATGATGATATTATTTATTTTATCCCACTTCGGTGAAACTACCCTCACACCCTGCAGCAAGAGTCGTAAGAAATACTATATGGGACCTAATGCACAACTGCATTATTTTAATGAACATTCTGTAAGCTCTGCTGTGCACTCTGTTTTCTACAGTTACTCCACAAAGAAAAGTTGCATGAAGTGTTAAAATTGAGTCACTTCTTGTTCTGCACCCACATCCCCACCTAAGTGCCTTGAGCAACCAGTGTAACAGATTTCAGGGGAACTGAACTGTGTTCTCTATTACTAACAACAATTTAAATTAACAGTAGCAATGCTGCATTTTCTGCAACTGTTAGTATTGTTTTTTAAACTGTTAGAAATCAGTACATCACATTCATGCAGTCACACACAACTTTTCAGAGGTAAAATGTGTTAAGCAGTTTTCCAACAACATAATGGAGTGAAACCTACCTAAAACCCTGAAACTTCCAGTCTGAATGCTGCATTAACATTTTGTTTTACACACTATGGAAATGTAGCTTCTCCTATTAGTTACAGTGAGAATACTGTATTTCATTACATAATTAGTTTAGCACCAAATCTCATTAACTGGAAGAATGAGCAGTTGAGACTTTAGCATGGTTTTAATGAGGAATCTAAGGGTTATATTCGAGTCACAGTATTTTATGTTAATTTCAATGGCATATTGATACATAATGTTTGGATAATCTGTAGCAATGTTTCAGCATAGAAAGATAGATCCACAATTTTATATTACTTCCTGTCTGTAGGTACATGAAATTACACCGAGTTCCTGCTTTAATAAAACCTACATCATTAGCTGTTGAACCATCTCAATGTTCAACTTTCAATTTTATCAACGCACATTGCATAACTCAACCGAGGTGACAACGAATACCACACTCCTCATATCATCATCATCATCATCATCATCATCATCATCATCATCATCTACTGAGAAAGGAAAGTAATACCTAAGACTTACTATTCTCATTCGACAGGCACATTGTTTTTTTTATCAGGTGTTTCCCATTCAGCAGTAACAAAACAGCCTTAATCAATTCCAAATCCTGAACTTTTTCTTTTCCATTTATAATTCACTAGTGTTCATTGCTACTACATAACCTCCTACAATGCACACATTTTTCATTATCTTAGATTCGGAGCTCAGTGAATTTATAGTTTTGTTACTTAATCAGCTCAAATCAGTTTACAATAAATGATTTACTGAAGTACCATAAAAGAAATTCAATGCATTAAAGTTTTAATTATACAAATTCGTTCTGTTTGTTGCCATATTTAATGGTCCTCGTCAGTGGATAAAATACAATGTAGTCTACATTAATTAATTAATTAATTAATTAGAAAGCATCCCAATGAATGGGAGAAATGCCACTCAATCACCTCAATGGATAAATAGCTATGTTTAAGAGTGCCAGAGCAGCTTTCTGACACTGTCAGTACATGCTAAATATACAGCTAATTATAAGAGAGTTGGCTGTTTTGCCTCTGTTTCCTCTCTGATGTAATCACATCAGTGGGAGTGTGTGGCACAAATGTAAACTTGCTTCAGGGATCTGCTGAGCTATATAGCTCTTGTCCTCATACAATGTCAATAGGTTAACATTTCGGAAATCTCTTGTCTGTAGCAAATTCAAATTACTGTAGTTCCAGTTAATTATTGTCCCACAGTGATATGTTTCAACACATTTTCCCACCAATAAAACAAGCCACTATATGAAGAAAATTGCCTATCATCTGAGGTTATGCAACTTCAAATCTGTGGAGTACAGATAAAATGCTCTTTTTTCTTCCAAGAAGAAGGATATTTACCACACCAGTGTGTACATTTTGAACAACTACCTTCACTGAAGTTATCACTGTAGGCAGATTTCTTTAATATTAAAGAATACAATTGTACAACCGATAACCACTTTCATGTATTACAAGTGCCGAGAATAGAGCAGAACAGAACTGTCATGTATTTGCTCATACTAAGCTTTAACAGTGTCACAGGCTGTACATCTGTATTCATCAAGCATTGAAGAAACTGATCTTGTGAACTCTGAATACTACAGGAAATCACCACAACATGTATGAAGTTGTAGTACCTCAGTTATCCCCCCACCGTCCTCTTACTACTCCATTTTTCGATTGATAGCCTTATGTACATTCTTTCTTCACAACTATTAAGAGCTACTAAACTCAACAACAAATCTGCAGCACAACAATTACCAAGGATCCAATGCAGAGTGCCATTTTCCACATAGATTCTCATGCAAAGTGTCATTCACTTCTGAAGCTGGCTTAGGTGAAAGTTCAAAGGCAAGTGGCACCCACTTTTTGTCTACCTACATTTGCAAAACAAACAGCGAACTTAGATGTTTACAATAATGTCGAAACAAAAAAAATGCTGTATTATACTTGCGCGTTAAGGAAGTAGGCTCCATGGATTCTGGCTCGGAACTGCTTGTTTTTTCGCTGGTTTCTGCAAGAAAAAATGCCTTATAGGGCGATTGTGTCCTGTGGGTTGGCATATGAGTGCGAATCCAGGATGCCTTTTGTGTGTGTGTGTGTGTGTGTGTGTGTGTGTGTGTGTGTGTGTGTGTAGCTTCATTGTTAAACATTTACAGTTGTTAAACTTTATGAATAGTATATCCACCCAACAACTTTGTATACTGCATTGTACCTCATTTTATAATAAAATTTCAGTATTTTAAAAAAGAGAAAAAAATACAGCCTAGATTGCCCACATATCATAATTCAGCCTGCAAATCTTGGAAGGGGGTGGGGGGGTGGGGGGGAATGATAGTAAATTATACTTTACTTATTAACAAATACATACTGTAAGAACAACTGAACATTCAGTACTCAGCAATAAAACAACTTACACATTGCTCTGTATTATAAGCTTCCACTTACTATGTTTTAGTGTTTTTTTTATATGTGATCACTATTATAGTATCCTGAGAATCGCAAGTTAACAAGTGAACTCTACTTGCTTACTTTTAACTAAGGCAGAAATCTTTCCTGTACTACTCAAAATCTCACTGGATTCTTAACCTTGAAAGGTATTCTGCTTTCACAGACAGTCTTACAGTGGCATGATGTCAAATTAAGATAGTCTGAGTAAAACTTTGTTTAATGTTTTGCAAAATACCAAAGTTTTTGTATTACACTTAATTGTGTACATGATATTCACCTTTCTTTGTATGTGTACTGTCAGATTTTACTTCATGCAACCAGCCCAATACCCAGTTACAAAATAATACTTTTCAATGATGTCCCACCTGCATAAATGAAATTAATTTTGCTTAACATCTCTATACTATCAGATATTGTCACTGTTAAACTGAAACAGTCTTCAATGCTTTACGTCAATTTATTATCAAACCAAAATTGGGTATATTTATTAACTATTTTAAACATCAATTTGCATGAAGAATTTCATGCACCATTAAAGCAATTTTTGATGTCTATACCAACATAAGCTTACAGTGGAAAGGAGATAATCTCTCCATCCATTATGCATTTGTGGATTTCACCATCCATGTTAGTGTATGAAACATCATTTATGCTGTCCCACATCACTTTGGAATTGGAATGAATATTTCGAAATTGAGCTTCGGATAGACTGTTGTTATCACCACAATCTTTCTTGGTTTCTGATTGAATATTTATCTGTACACATCTGGGGGATTCTTTTCAATCAACAACCATGTGATTCTTAGTAAATGTACTCTAAATAAGTTTTGGAATGCTATTACTGCAAGTTAGCATCCAGGCTCTATAATGTGCTATTGTTAATTCTGAACTTTCTTACGAAGTTTGTAGTAGAAGTAATTCTGTCTTTGAAATGTTTACAAATACTGCAACGTCCAACTTTCAGGATAATCTTGCAACCACTGCATCTAAAGTGATTATTATAGTAATGGCAAGTAAGCTGCACACTGAGGTGATCAAAGTCCTTGGCCAGTGATATGTCCATATACAGACAACGATAGTATTGTGTGCACAAGGCACACAAGAGCAGAGCAATGATGGAGCTATCATTTGTACTGAAGTAATTCAAGTTTCAAACATGATTATGGATGCACGATGGGAATTTACACACCAAATGTTAAGGAATCCAATATTCCGAAATCCAACATGTTAAGAGGTGTGCCAAGAATACCAAATTTCAGGCATTGCCTGTCACCACAGTGGTCAACAGCCTTCACGTAACAACCAACAGCAGTGACATTTGTGCAGAGTTGTCAGTGTTAAAAGACACCCAACACTGTGTGAAATAACCACAGGAAACAATATAGGGATACAGTGGGTTTATCCATGCAAACATTGCGGTGAAATGTGGTGTTAGTGGGCTGTGACAGCAGATGACCTACACGAGTGCCTATGCTAACAGCACAAGTCCCTATTTCAGCTGGTAAGAGCTCATGGTAGGATTGAAGTGTGGTGCCGATCCCACAAAGCCATGAACCCAAGTTGTCAATGACACTGTGCAAGATGGTGGTGGCTCCATAGAAGTGTGGCCTGTGTTTATATGGAATTGACTGGGTCCTCTGGTCCATCTGAACTGATCATTGACGAAATGGGTCTGTTCAGCTACTTTGAGAGCATTTGTAGCCATTCATGGACTTCACGTTCCCAAACAACGGAATTTTTATGGATGACAATGTATCATGTCACCAAGCCACAGTTGGTTGTGATTGGCTTGAGAAACATTCTGGATAATTTGAGCAAATCATATAGTCACCCAGATTACCTGACATGAATCCCATCAACATTTATGGGATGTAATTGAGACGCGAGTTCGTGCACCAAATCCTGCACCATCAGCACCTGTGCAACTATGACACCTGATGAGGCAGCATGGCTCAGTATTTCTGCAAGGGACTTTTAATGACTGAGTCCATGCCATGTCGAGATGCTGCACTGTGCTGGGCAGAAGGTGGTCCGACAATATCAGGAGGTATCTTATGACACTTGCCTCCTCAGTGTATATAGTAGAAAGCATTTATTTAATAAGGCTAGATAAATTAGTCTACTAACTCAAGATGAAGATTGACACCAGAAGTGTCCTATAATTAAAAAGTGAGAGTAGTTTTAGCCCCACATTGCCAATGAGACCAGCACTATGTTGCTCAACAATTCTCAAAGATGATGAAATTTCAGTGTATTTTAACTACCACAAGTGTCAAAACGTGATTCGAAGTAGTGCACATTTTTCCCCTCATAACTAGTGCACCATTACCTTCAGCCAAACAAGGAATGATAGATTAAAGGGTCAAAGAGAAGATTTTCTGTGATTGTTCAACCTTCAAGCGAATAGTATTAGCAAAAACCCCACAGTAACAACATGCGAGATGAAGGGAATAAGCGAAATAAATGAACACACCTGCTAACACCAATGGAGTCTATGGCCACTCCTACATAATTCATGACTGCCAAACTGAGAAAGGCAGTTCAAAATTTCGCTAGGAAAATAATGTACACCAGCAGATCACTGTACAACCAACACTTACTAAAAACTGTGTGTGTTATCTAAAAGTTGAACAATGGAAAATCCCAGCTGGATAGATTGCTACTCACCTTCTTGAGGAGATGAGTCCAGATAGGCACAAAAGGAAGACTGCTGAACATGTGAGCTTTCGGACAAAATGTCTCTTTTGGCTGAAAGCTAAGTATTTAGTAGTACTTTTGCTGCAATAGTCAGCAACTCAATCTCCCCTATATGGTGAGTAGCAATCTATCATTTTTATAATGTTATGTAGATATCATATATTCAAAAAACTTCTTCATTTAGGCGACTCAATTTTAATCAACATGGCCATAGCTGTGGCACTCCAAAGCTCCTGGAATTTAAACACATGAAACTAGCACAAATGGAAATGTCTTTCATTCAAATTATAGCAGCTTTGGATAGTGCAGCTGCGGCATTGTCAGTAAGAACATGACTCCTCTATAAATGTTTTTCTTTCCTTTTACATGTCATTACTGCCCATATCGGTTGGTAACTCATGGTGTCAAAACGTAGTGGCAAGATGCCCTTAAAAATTAATCAATTGTTGCTCCTACCTTTTTTCCTTCCTGGTAATATGAACCACAGGATTTGCCAAGGTCAGTATTATTACTGGTCACTAGCATTCCTGATTGAAAACACCAAATTGGACAATGCATTCATAGCTGGGCAATGCTAAATGACCTACAGAGCATGTTTCAGAAACATTTTAAAGATCTATTGTTTAAGTTGGGCCTCAATTCCCTAGGCAAGAACACTAGAAATGTTTAGGATTTCCACAACCACTTTCTCAGAATAAATGTAAATCTGCAAGAATTGCCTCGAGGCTGGATTAGCATTTGTCTATTCCTTAACTTCCAAAGAAATTGAATGAATTCATCCAAGAGTGTGTAAAGGCTTCTTAACAATGCTAAGGACAATCTCTTTATAAGTTGAATTAATGTTCCATTATCTCAACTCGCACATCTTTACATGATAGGCTAATATGCATCGTAACATCCTCTCCTCCCAGGAGAAACATGGGGAATGTGATTTAGTCTGCTTTATTTATTATTACTGAAAATGCACTCAATGTGTAAATACAAAACTGAGTCACATACTCTAGTTTTATTACTGACGTTAATCTGTTTCTGCTATTTTTTGCATGGTATCTTCCACGGTGTTCGTGGCACAGTTCACACATGTAGTCTTCAATCAGCTAGTGGAAATCTCATTTTGGCAGAACGTGTGGTGAAAAACACATGTCGCACATCATGAATTTCATAGCTTACCTGTTTCCAGACTTCTCTCATTATGGCACCAGTTGAATAGAAGTCAGTCCAGACTGATGTGTGTTTCTCTTCGAGTTCTGTGATTTTGTAGGCCTTCATATGTGGCAGCAGTATCTGCACTTGGATGTCTTCTATGAAGAAGGGTCCTTTCATGAAGATACAAGCCAGTCTTTAAGGCACTGTTTTCTTAATGCCCAGAATTTATTTCTTAGTGTGGGATTTGACTCACACTAACATTAAGAGGTCATTGACTTTTACTTTTTCTCAGATTACATAGCTCTCCTAAGTTGCTATTGGTGCTATGAAGTTTTACATTATCACTGTCAAATTTATTGCGAGTTTTTGAAGTTTTTGGATGTTGAAATTTATTTTATTGCTGCTGTTTTATTTCCGTACCACTTCTAATTGATTATTTTCAAGAAACATTGTGTCTTATGGAGAGAGTTTACAACCTCTTCTGAGAATCATCTGTTTGGTTTTGCTGGGTTTATTTGTCAGCCACTTTCCAGAGCCCATGACGTGAACCTGTTTAGTGCCTTTTGTAGCTGTTCTTTGCCTCCTGAACCTTTACACATCATATTGACAGGTCATGGTTTTTTTTTTTAATTTGCTGTTAATACTGTGAAATTTCTATAAAGACTGCAAATTTTTTTTCCTGGATATATTAGTCTCTCTTGGACTTACTCTCTTATTCAGTTCATCACATGTAGGGTGCTCCTTTCATTTCTGAAACGAAATTAATTTTCTGGTAGTTGGGCATGTACTTCACAGTAAATCTCCTGGTTAATGTCGCCAAGAAAATTTTGAAAGATGTTTTTTCACAAGCTATGCGCTCTGTACGAGTCCAGGCTGCACATTTCTCCTTTCCCTTTGGAAAGGATTTTAATCTTTTATGCTGTCCATTCCTCTGGTATTTCTCCTGCGCTCATGCATTTCGTGAATACATTACTTCCATCGAGTAGTCTTCTGTCATGACAGAATTTTTTTGAAGTGTTGTGTATATGCTCTCTGATCCTGAAGCCTTTTGTCATTTGCCTTAGTTTTTGCTTGGATATTCACTGTCTCGTTATATGGGTGTAGCTGTCTTTAGTTTTCTTTGTACTGTATTCAGAGACTGTTTCCTTGTGTAGGAGGTTCCAGATGGATTCAAAATGGTTTTCCCCATATGTCCATGCAAATCTTTCTATAGTTTGTGATGTGTTTTCTGAGTGCTATGAATGGATCTCAAGTGTGTTCTGCTCACTGTCTGTCATTTGGTTCTAGTCATCCACCGTCACCACCACCACCACCACCACCACCACCACCACCACCACCACCACCACCACCACCACCACCACCACCAATTATTTTCTTGTATGAACTCTTTTGCCTTGTATAAGCTCACAGGTTATACTGTTGCATTGTTGTTCTAGACATATTGCTTTCTCTATTTTTCCTAGGCTTCGTTTCAAATTCTGTATGTTCCATTTCTTGGATTTCTTTTCTGACATGGACTTTGAAGAAAGACTTATACATTCAGCAAACTCTACACAGAAGCTGTAGTGTCGCACCTCAATAAGAAACTTTTAGGCTCATGACAGGAGCGTCTAGAGAAACTATGGCTCAAGTTTAAAAGACTAGTTGACCATCCAGTAGATACACACGTACCTAGTACAATAGTTTATTATGTGAGATCCTCCACAGTAGACAGTAACTGTCAAGAAACTTCGTAACAGACTACTGGGTCATAGAAGGGAATGCCTGAAAGTAATGCCTCCAAATGGTTTATGTGGAAACTCTTTAAACTAAAACAAGTGTTATTAAAATTCAACATCTTTTTCCCTTCATCTGCATATTGATAGTTCTCTGCCAGTACAGGGCTCTGAATCATAGCATGTAAAATGACGAGGTTTAAGGTAATAATGTCAGTGTAAAAGGAGCAGTAAGCTGTAACCAAGTTTAGAATTCAAACAGTTCATCCACACATCGAGTACCCCTCTTTCAGTAGGGCAAAGACAGACCACATAAGCACTTTGACATCTGCAACAACCCATTTTTTGCTGTCATCAATTGCACCCCATACAGTCCTGACTTAACCCCATCCAATTTTCATCTGTTTCCAAAACTGAAACAACACCTTTGAGAACTCCACTTTAATAGTGATGACGCAGTACACACAGACACGAGTTTGTGAATATGTTGAAATCAAACATTCTACAATGACAGTATCAACAAACTGTTCTCTAATTGCAAAATGTATTTGTCACCATGTTGACCATCTTGAGAAATAAATATGTAGACAAACAGAATAAAGTGGTAGATTGTTGATAGAAGCTTTATGAGTTTTCGTGTAAAGAATTCAGAGGTTTTAATTTTCAGTACACCCTTTTAAGTACAATGTATTGCCCTACGAGAGAGACAGACACTGAATGAAACGTGTTTGGCAGTCACAAATAGTGTGACAAAATATAAACAACTACCGTAGCAGGGTATTGTCAAACATTCTTTCAAAAAATCCAAAGAAATTTGGTCATATGTAAAGGCTGATAGTGGCACCAAATTTAGTGTTCATCAGTCTTTGAGAAGGCAAGGGATGAAATTTAAAGTAGCAAAGCAAAAGCAGAAGCAGAAATGCTAAACTCTGTTTTCAAATGTTCCTTTACAAAGGAAAATCCAGGAGTACTGTGCCAATTTAATTATCGTACAACTGAGAAGATGAGTGAAATAGATACACTATGTGATCAAAAATATCTGATCACCTGGCTGAAAATGACATAAGTTCGTGGCACCCTCCGTAGGTAATGCTGGAATTCAACATGGTGTTGGCCCACCTTTAGCCTTGATGATAGCTTCCACTCTCACAGCTTATGTTCAATCAGGTGCTGGAAGCTTTCTTGGGGAATGGCAACCCGTTCTTCACAGAGTGCTGCACTGAGGAGAGGTATCCATGTTGGTTGGTGAAGCCTGGCATGAAGTTGGCATTACAGAACATCCTAAAGGTCTTCTATAGGATTCAGGTCAGGACTTTGTGCAGGCCAGTCCATTACAGGGATGTTATTGTCGTATAACCACTCCACCACTGGTCGTGCAGTATGAACAGGTGTTCAATTGTGTTTAAAGATGCAATCTCCATCCCAGAATTGCTCTTCAAAAGTGGGAAGCAAGAAAGTGCTTAAAACATCGATGTAGGCTGGGGCTGTGATAGTGCCATGCAAAACACGACCACACCATAACGCCACTACCTCCTAATTTTATTGTTAGCACTACACATGCTGGCAGAGGACATTCACTGGCTATTTGCCATACCCACCACCCTGACATCTGATCGCCACATTGTGTACCTTGATTCGTTACTCCACACAATGCTTTTCCACAGTTCAATTGCCCATGTTTACGCTCCTTACACCATGTGAGGCATCGTTTGGCATTTGTTGGTGTGATGTGTGGCTTATGAGCAGCCACTCTACCATGAAATCCAAGTCTTCTCACATTTGTGCTGACCATAAAAATTTAATCTTATGGGGTACGAGGGAAATTTTTTTTTGTTTTGGTTTAAGGGCGCAGAACTGCTATGGTCATTAGCGCCCGGTCCGTGACTTAGGAAACAGTAAAAACCAGCAGCAATGGGAACGAAACTCAAAAAATTGGAGAAACTAAAAGCAGAAGGAACCTTAAAAATCCACTACAGAAAGGGGTTGGTTGTCCCCAAAAAAACTTCAAATGACTGACGTCATTTCACTGGCACTAATAAACGAGAACGCGATCGGCCGAGCGCGTGTCATCTGCTAAAATGGACGATATATCAGGCGACAGCTGTAGACGGGCGCGTAACGGATTAAAATAGGGGCAACTCAATTAAAAAGTGTCTTACCGTCCACAGCTGAGATCAGTGGGGTAGGATCGCCGCTTAAAAGATGTCCACGGCAAAAAAGACAGTGCCCTAGCCGGAGTCTAGTTAAAATTACCTCCTCCCGACGACGCGTTCAGGAGGAAGAGGTCCAAGCACAAGGAAGAGCTTTCACGTCCCGCAATTTATTATTGGGAAGTGTCGACCAATGTGCGTGCCATAAAATAGCAACACGACGACATAAAACACTCCGTAGATTGACGAAGGGAATCATGCGAATAGCTGGCCGAAGAAGAGAGACTGCAGCCTTGGCCGCTATATCGGCCGCCTCATTTCCACAGATACCAACATGTCCTAGGATCCAGAGGAACGCCACAGAGACGCCCCCCAAGTGGAGCAAGTGGAGGCAGTCCTGAATCCGGTGGACCAGAGGGTGGACAGAGTAAAGAGCTTGGAGACTAAGGAGAGAGCTGAGAGAATCTGAGCAGATAACATACTGTATCCGCTGATGGCGGCGGATGTAGTAGACAGCCTGGAGAACAGCGTAAAGCTCCGCAGTATAAACCGAACACTGGTCGGGAAGCCGAAATCGATTTGGGGTGTCGCCAACAATATAGGCACTCCCTACACCTAACGATGTTTTCGAGCCATCAGTGTAAATAAATGTGGCTTCCTTCATTTGTGCACATAGAGCAGCAAATGCCCGACGATAAACAAGTACCCGCATCTCGAGGTCGTGCGGTAGCGTTCTCGCTTCCCACACCCGGGTTCCCGGGTTCGATTCCCGGCGGGGTCAGGGATTTTCTCTGCCTCGTGATGGCTGGGTGTTGTGTGCTGTCCTTAGGTTAGTTAGGTTTAAGTAGTTCTAAGTTCTAGGGGACTGATGACCATAGACGTTAAGTCCCATAGTGCTCAGAGCCATTTGAAACATTTTTGATGAACAAGTGAAGGGGTACCATCCTTGGGAAATTGACAAAGGTCACGGAGCAAGCAGATCCCGAGACGGAGCCAAGGCGGTGCTGTACTCCAAGTTGTCAAGAAGGTTTTAGGAAAGCGAAAGGAAAGAGAATGGAGCAGTTGACGGAAGCGGACTCCCAGTGGTAGTAGGGAGGAGGGGCGGCCTGCATACCCTATATCAAAGGAGGCGTCGAAAAAAATGTCATGGGCTGGATTAGCAGGCATGCAAGATAGATGGCTAGCATAATGACTCTGAAGGATTGCTCGCCGATTGGACAGCGGAGGTTCAGCAGTCTCAGCATAAAGGCTTTCCACATGTTGTTGTTGTTGTTGTTGTTGTGGTCTTCAGTCCTGAGACTGGTTTGATGCAGCTCTCCATGCTACTCTATCCTGTGCACGCTTCTTCATCTCCCAGTACCTACTGCAACCTACATCCTTCTGAATCTGCTTAGTGTATTCATCTCTTGGTCTCCCTCTACGATTTTTACCCTCCACGCTGCCCTCCAATGCTAAATTTGTGATCCCTTGATGCCTCAAAACATGTCCTACCAACCGATCCCTTCTTCTAGTCAAGTTGTGCCACAAACTTCTCTTCTCCCCAATCCTATTCAATACCTCCTCATTAGTTACGTGATCTACCCACCTTATCTTCAGCATTCTTCTGTAGCACCACATTTCGAAAGCTTCTATTCTCTTCTTGTCCAAACTGGTTATCGTCCATGTTTCACTTCCATACATGGCTACACTCCATACAAATACTTTCAGAAACGACTTCCTGACACTTAAATCTATACTTGATGTTAACAAATTTCTCTTCTTCAGAAATGATTTCCTTGCCATTGCCAGTCTACATTTTATATCCTCTCTACTTCGACCATCATCAGTTATTTTACTCCCTAAATAGCAAAACTCCTTTACTACTTTAAGTGTCTCATTTCCCAATCTAATCCCCTCAGCATCACCCGATTTAATTTGACTACATTCCATTATCCTCGTTTTGCTTTTGTTGATGTTCATATTATATCCTCCTTTCAAGACACTGTCCATTCCGTTCAACTGCTCTTCCAAGTCCTTTGCTGTCTCTGACAGAATTACAATGTCATCGGCGAACCTCAAAGTTTTTAATTCTTCTCCATGAATTTTAATACCTACTCCGAATTTTTCTTTTGTTTCCTTTACTGCTTGCTCAATATAAAGATTGAATAACATCGGGGAGAGGCTACAACCCTGTCTCACTCCTTTCCCAAACACTGCTTCCCTTTCATGCCCCTCGACTCTTATAACTGCCATCTGGTTTCTGTACAAATTGTAAATAGCCTTTCGCTCCCTGTATTTTACCCCTGCCACCTTCAGAATTTGAAAGAGAGTATTCCAGTTAACGTTGTCAAAAGCTTTCTCCAAGTCTACAAACGCTAGAAACGTAGGTTTGCCTTTTCTTAATCTTTCTTCTAAGATAAGTCGTAAGGTTAGTATTGCCTCACGTGTTCCAACATTTCTACGGAATCCAAACTGATTTTCCCCGAGGTCCGCTTCTACCAGTTTTTCCATTCGTCTGTAAAGAATTCGCGTTAGTATTTTGCAGCTCTGACTTATTAAACTGATAGTTCGGTAATTTTCACATCTGTCAACACCTGCTTTCTTTGGTATTGGAATTATTATATTCTTCTTGAAGTCTGAGGGTATTTCGCCTGTCTCATACATCTTGCTCACCAGATGGTAGAGTTTTGTCATGACTGGCTCTCCCAAGGCCATCAGTAGTTCTAATGGAATGTTGTCTACTCCCGGGGCCTTGTTTCGACTCAGGTCTTTAAGTGCTCTGTCAAACTCTTCACGCAGTATCTTATCTCCCATTTCATCTTCATCTACATCCTCTTCCATTTCCATAATACTGTCCTCAAGTACATCGTCCTTGTATAAACCCTCTATATACTCCTTCCACCTTTCTGCCTTCCCTTCTTTGCTTAGAACTGGGTTGCCATCTGAGCTCTTGATATTCATACAAGTGGTTCTCTTCTCTCCAAAGGTCTCTTTAATTTTCCTGTAGGCAGTATCTATCTTACCCCTAGTGAGACAAGCCTCTACATCCTTACATTTGTCCTCTAGCCATCGCTGCTTAGCCATTTTGCACTTCCTGTAGATCTCATTTTTGAGACGTTTGTATTCCCTTTTGCCTGCTTCATTTACTGCATTTTTATATTTTCTCCTTTCATCAATTAAATTCAATATTTCTTCTGTTACCCAAGGATTTCTATTAGCCCTCGTATTTTTACCTACTTGATCCTCTGCTGCCTTCACTACTTCATCCCTCAGAGCTACCCATTCTTCTTCTACTGTATTTCTTTCCCCCATTCCTGTCAATTGTTCCCTTATGCTCTCCCTGAAACTCTCTACAACCTCTGATTGGGGCTGGTGTAAAAAGCTCAAGACACTAAACGTAATCCACGGTGGTGGATAGAGTCGAGACGCCGAAGAATAGACGGCCGAGCAGAGGAGTAACCTATGCTTCCATAGTCCAATTTCGAGCGCACTAAGGCGCGATAGAGGCGGAGAAGGACCACTCGGTCCACTCCCCAGGAGGTACCATTCAGGACACGGAGGGTGTTGAGGGATCGCAGACCGAGCCGAAAGATAGGAAATGTGGGAGGACCAGCACAGTTTTCTGTCAAACGTAAGACCCAAGAATTTAGAGACATCTGAAAACGGAAGGTTGACAGGTCCTAGCTGTAATGAGGGTGGAAGAAACTCCTCAAGTCGCCAAAAATTAACACAAACGGTCTTACTGGGAGAAAAACGGAAGCCCGTTTCGATGCTCCAAGAGCAGAGGCGATCGAGACATCCTTGAAGACGCCGTTCAGGAAAGCTGGTCCGTTGAGAGCTGTAGTAGATCACAAAATCGTCCACAAAGAGGGAGCCCGAGACATCAGGAAGGAGACAATCCATAATTGGATTTATGGCAATGGCAAACAGTACAACACTTTGCACGGAGCCCTGGGGTACCCCGTTTCCTTGGGAGAAAGTACGGGAGAGAGTAGTGTTCACCCGCACCCTAAATGTGCGCTCTACCATAAATTCACAAAGAAAAAGGGGCAGCCGACCTCGAAAGCCCCAAGAGAACAGTGTGCGGAGGATGCTTGTCCTCCAACAGGTATCGTATGATCTCTCCAGATCAAAAAATATTGCTACTGTTGGGCGTTTCTGGAGAAAATTGTTCATGATATAAGTGGAGAGAGCAACAAGATGGTCAACTGCAGAATGATGCTTTCGGAAACCGCATTGGGCACGTGTTAAAATACTGCGGGACTCCAGCCACCAAGCTAAACGGCAATTCACCATACGCTCCAAAACCTTACACACTACTCGTGAGAGAAATGGGGCGATAGCTAGAGGGGAGATGTTTGTCCTTTCCAGGTTTCACAACGGGAACGACGATAGCTTCCCGCCATCGTCTGGGAAAAGTACTGTCGGTCCAAATTCGATTATAAATGCGAAGGAGGTAACGCAGACTATGCGTTGATAAATGCAGCAACATTTGGATGTGGATACCATCCGGTCCTGGGGCGGAGGAGCGAGAAGAATAGAGTGCATGTTGGAGTTCCCGCATGGAGAATACAGTATTATAGCTTTCGCGATTTTGAGAGAAGAAAGCAAGAGGTTGCACTTCCGCTGCACGTTTCTTCGGGAGAAACGCTGGCGGGTAATTTGAAGAGCTCGAAATCTCAGCAAAGTGTTTACCCAAGGAGTTAGAAATTGCGACGGGGTCCCCTAACGTATCACGCGCGACAGTGAGCCCAGAGACCAGGGAGAAACTAGGCGCGCCAGATAACCGTCGAATTCGACTGCAAACTTCCGAGGAGTGAGTGAAGGTGTTAAATGACCTAGTAAATAAATCCCAGCTTGCCTTCTTGCTATCGCGGATGACGCGACGGCATCGCGACGGAACTGCTTATAGCCGATACAGTTGGCCAAAGTAGGATGGTGGCGGAAAACACGAAGAGCACGTCGCCGCTCACGTATTGCGTCACGGCATGCCTCATTCCACCAAGGAACTGGGGGGCGCCGGGGCAATTCGGAGGCGCGTGGTATTGAACGTTCCGCAGCTGTAAGATTAACGTCGGTAAGGTGTGTGACCTCATCGTCGACGCTCGGAAAGTGACGGTCATCGAATGTCGCTAGAGACGAAAAAAGTGTCCAATCGGCTTGGGCAAACTTCCAGCGTCGCGGGCGCATATGTATCAGTTGAGGCTGCAGTCTAAGGACACATGGAAAGTGGTCACTCGAGTGTGTATCATCAAGGGCGAACCATTCGAAGTCCAGAGCTAGCGGAACAGTACCGACCGAAAGGTCCATATGAGAGAAATTTGTCGTGGAGGCAGACAAAAATGTAGGGACCCCAGTGTTGAGGCAAGCTAGATCCGCTTGGTGGAAGACTTCTAGCAATAGTGAGCCACGTGGACAAGGATGTGGAGATCCCCAAAGCGGGTGGTGGGCATTGAAGTCCCCAACCAGCAAATAGGGGGGTGGAAGCTGACCAAGAAGATGAAGGAGATCAGCTCGTGCCATTGGTGTGGACGATGGAATGTAGACAGTACAAAGAGGAAAGTTATATCCAGAAAGGGAAAGACGGACAGCAACAGCTTGGAAGGAAGTGTTTAAGGGGATTGGGTGATAATGGAGAGTATAATGGAGAAGAATCATGAGTCCACGTGCTGGAGTGCCTTCAACAGAGGGGAGATCAAATCGGACTGACTGAAAATGGGGGAAAACAAAGCGGTCGGGGGGGACGCTGCTTTGTTTCCTGAAGACAGAATATGACCGACGAGTAGGATCGTAAGAGGATCGACAATTCGTCCCGATTGGCTCGAATGCCGCGGAAATTCCAATGGTTAATGGACATAGGGTGGACAGATAATGGAAGATTGTGACCAAGGTTGTCCTCAACTCTACGACTGCTCAGAGCTTGCGACCGACAGCGTGGAACGGCATTCAGCCAAAGGCAGAAAATCCTGATCCATAGTTTGTTCGGGAGCAGCTCCTGCCACCAGCAATCGGCCGGTTGATCGGCCACCAGCAGTGCGCCTCGGCGACACAGAAGGCGGCCGAGGGCGGTTACCGCCGGGCGGTGCTGTAGGTGAGACACGCCGTGGCGGAGGAGGAGAGGAACTGTGTTTCTTATTAGCCTTTTTGGAAACAGAACGTTGAGATGAAGGGGGAACCGATGGTTGTGAAGTTGGGTTACGTAAAAAATCTTCACGAGTATGCTCTTTTTTAGAAGTCTTGGTGTCAGACTTTTGGGCTCGAGAGTTAGCAGAACCCAATGAAGGGTGAGACAGAGTGGGCAGGCGAAAGTGGTGAGGTTGAACGAGCGATCTTTGTGCTGACTGATCTGACGACCATGGTACTAAAGGTGAGGTCGCAAGTCTGCGTGGCCGCCTCCTTTGTTGGCCGAGGAGAAGCAAGGACAGTGCTGTATTTTCCTGTCTGAGGCACGGTGGGCTGTCGACTGGCGAATAATTTTCGAGCAGCAAAGGTAGACACCTTTTCCTTCACTCTGATTTCCTGGATGAGCTTTTCATCTTTAAAAATGGGGCAATCGAGAGAGGAAGCAGCGTGGTCACCCATACAGTTGATGCAGCGAGGGGATGGAGGTGGACAAGCACCCTCATGGGCATCCTTGCCACACGTAACGCATTTGGCCGGATTGGAACAGGACTGGCTGGTGTGATTGAACCGCTGACACCGATAGCAACGCGTAGGGTTTGGGACGTAAGGGCGAACGGAAATTATCTCATAGCCAGCTTTGATTTTCGATGGGGGTTGAAATTTGTCAAATGTCAAGAAGACAGTGCGGGTTGGAATGATGTTCGTGTCAACGCTTTTCATAACTCTATTAACAGCCGTTACGCCCTGGTCAAACAGGTAGTGCTGAATTTCTTTGTCAGACAATCCATCGAGGGAGCGTGTATAAACGACTCCACGCGAGGAATTTAAAGTGTGGTGCGCTTCAACCCGGACAGGGAAGGTGTGGAGCAGTGAAGTACGCAGCAATTTTTGTGCTTGGAGGGCACTGACTGTTTCTAACAACAAGGTGCCATTCCGTAATCTGGAACAAGACTTTACAGGACCTGCAATTGCGTCGAAACCTTTCTGAATAATGAAAGGGTTGACCGTGGAGAAGTCGTGACCTTCGTCAGACCGAGAAACAACAAGGAACTGTGGCAACGATGGAAGAACTGTCTGTGGCTGAGACTCAGTGAACGTACGCTTGTGAGCAGACATAGTGGAAGATGAGGAAACCATTGCGGAAGAATCCCCCATGATTACCGGCATCTCCGATGGCACGCTCCTTCCTTGTGGGGGCCCTCTCTGAGGGCACTCCCGCCTTAGGTGATTGTTCACACCTCAGGTCACACCTCCCGACAAACGGACGGAAGGACCAAGCGGCACTTTCGGAAGGTATCAGCTTGGGTAATCACCCCTCCCTGGGCCTGGCCGTTACCAGGGGGTACATACGTGTCCTACCTGCCTACCTGCGGCGGGGAATTACGCGTTACCCCGTCACCGGCTACGCACGAAAATGCGTGGGTCGGCCTTCAGACACGCACAGGGAGGAAGAAAGGGAAAGGGAAAGGGAAAGGGAAAGGGAAAGGGAAAGGGAAAGGGAAAGGGAAAGGGAAAGGGAAAGGGAAAGGGAAAGGGAAAGGGAAAGGGAAAGGGAAAGGGAAAGGGAAAGGGAAAGGGAAAGGGAAAGGGAAAGGGAAAGGGAAAGGGAAAGGGAAAGGGAAAGGGAAAGGGAAAGGGAAAGGGAAAGGGAAAGGGAAAGGGAAAGGGAAAGGGAAAGGGAAGAAGAGAGGTCTCAAACGCCGTAGCGGAGAAAAGGGTAAAGAGAAAAGGTAAGGAAAAAGAGGACAAAATGATTAAGACATACAAGCAGAGAAGCACAAACCATACTCCCAGAGGGGGAGAAAGGGAAGGAAAGAGCCAGAGGTGAGGGGAGGGGGGGACAAAGATGGGGGATAGGGAAGGATGCGGAAAAGGAAGGTATGTAGCCCGGAAAGGAAGAAAGGCCACATTAGCTCAGGGTCCCGTGCTCGCTACGCATGTATCCACAAAATATTTGTGGACCCCCTGGGGGGGAGGCAAAATTTGTGACTGGTCTAAGAATTTCTTGGTAGGGAGGGCACAGCATATTACCGTGGACTCGTCAGCAGATGAAGTAACTTTGGGTGTAGCCCAGGCAGTGACACAACTCTCTCTCTTTTCAAAGTGGTGCAAAAATTGTGAACTTAGCTTCAATGTTCAGGAAAATGAAATTTTTTTAGTTCACAAAATCAGAAGAACATGTTATCCAATGAATCTGCGAGTCAGTTGGAATCTGTGAACCCGTACAAATACCCGTGTTTAATGCTTATAGGGAGAGGACACCTACTTATCACGTAATACATCCAAATTCATGGTACATGTAGAATGTGGTGAGACATGAAAGTTCCCAAGTGGGAACCTCTGATGGTCAACCATTTAGGAAATTACAGGCATTTTGATACTGATCCATCACCAAGTGCACGTATCAATTGTTCCTGGACAATGTGTTTAGGAAGTGCAGTGTAGCTCAGCAGTAAGAGATCAGATTCTCATTGAGTTGCAGGTTTGACTGCCAGGTGGCAAATATTTTTGTGCTCCTTGGCAATGCATTCACTACTGACATTACTAACCACATCATCATATAGATTAATTTATTTAAGCACAATAAGTATAGGCATAGGACGAAATGCGGGACGGCAAACATTTAAAAAGGGATTGTAGTTAACACATACATAGGAACATTGTGTATGTAAATCTATATTTTTATTCTTTTGCAATTTATCAATTACATGTACTGGGGTGATATTCATCAAACAAGCAGGGGAAGCAATAATTTTGACCACATCTTGCGCACGTTGTAAATGCCGCCTTTTTTCAGTGACATGCTTTTTTAATGTCACCATAGAAAAAAACTTGATTGACATTCTGAATGCTAGGATAGCTGGTGATGCATAATGGAATGTAGTCTGATGCAAGCTTTTCGGGAAGTGATTTCTTCTTCTTTCTTGATGAGGTAAGTGCAGTTTTGACATTTTTTTATTTGATTTTTTACCTGACAACAAAAATATACATTGCAGGGTTGCACTAGTGGCATACATTTTGGAGGTGGGGGGTGTGGGGGTGGGGGAATTACTTTGATACTGCATGTTGGCAATCCGTCTTCTTGGAACAGTTCGTCATATATTGAAAGACTCATGTCCCATGCTGATGATGTGCACATAGAAATACAAAACAACCAATATGATGTGGCAGTTAATTGTGACGTCAGTAGTGTACGCACTGCCAAAGAGCACAAAAATATTTGCCACTAGGTGGAGTCAAACCTGCTACCCTTTGAATACATATTCATTCTCTTACCAATGAGAGAAACTCCACTTTATGAACACATTGTCCAGGAACAATTGATAAGGTGCACATGGTGATGGATCCATATCAAAATTCGTTTTATTTCCTGAGCACTTGGCCATCTGGAGTTTCGACTTGGGGCACTTTCTTGTCTCACCATACCCTACATGTACCATAAATTTGGGTGGAGACGAGTAAGCATCCTTTCCTTGTTAGTACGGACATGAAATGGAACTATCACATCGACCCAGTCATGAGTGAAGCAGCTAGCAGACTGCTGTTTATTAGTAAAATACTAGGGAAATGCAAACTGTCTATGAAGAGACTGCTTACAAACCACTCATGCAACTTATCCTGGAGTACTGCTGTAGTGTGGGACCTGGACCAAATACAACTAACAAGAGAGATTAAACGTGTACAGAGAAAGGCAGCACGAATAAATGGTTTCACATTTATCTGGCCTAAGTGAGAAGGTCACTGGCACTGAAAGAACTAAACTGGCAGACTGTAGAAGACAGACACAAATTATCCTAAGAAAGCCACTTACAAAGTCTCAAGAACTGGGTTTATTTGACTGCAGGAAGATACTACAAAAGCCTCTAGATATTGCTCCCACAGGGATCCATACATGGAGGCATTTAAACCATCATTCTCCCTGTGCTCCATACATGAATGGAATAAGAAAGAGCCATAACTATGGGTAGATGTATAATGGTGGTTGGTAACTGCTGATTACATTCGAAAGTAGTTGTGACTGGTAATGTTTTCTTGTTAGTGCTACAGCTAATGTCTGGACTGCTTGCTCATTTATTGCCTCTATCCCTTCTCATTTTTAACATGAGGTCTACTGGGCTTTCTCAGCTGGCTGCCACGTATATTACCATGTCTGGTTAGCTGACATTTGAATGTAGTCAATGTTTTCAGGATCAGTTCTGTTTTAATGTTTGGTTTGTCTATCCTTGCACTTACATCACCTTCAAGGATTACTCTAAGTCTACCTTCGCTTGTGTTAGCACAGTGTGATTATAATTATAAGTTAAACTTCAAAACACTGTAGAAATAACACCACTGGTCAGAATGACGTCAAACTGCAATGGAATATTATCGAAGAAGAGGGAAAACATATGGCAGATGAAAAGAATAGTGTGAAAATTTATCATCAGATGGCACTGTATGTGTCAGAATACATAAATGTTAACACCTTCCATGTGCATGACACACTGAAGTTGGTATAAACACTCCGCGTACATGGCTTTTCCTCATTTCGCATCTGCAATGTTTACCATGAATGTCTAAATGCAGGATCACGCTCTTCTTGTGAAGTTTTATTACAAGACTGATGACTGTGCGTATGTCACTCTGCTGACTTAAAGACACGGAAGGGTTTGAAAGAAGGCATTAGTCCAATGACTGTCATGGTTCTGGTGAAAATGATTCAGAAATTTGAGAAGACAGGTTCTTTTGGTGTGCAACCTGGTAGAAGGAGAAACGAATTGATCTGACGTCAGTGGCAGAAGTAGCCACAGCAAAGCACGAGGAGATGAGTGGAGGTGTGCAATGATGTAGTGCATGGAGAATGAGCACGGTGCATAAAATCCTATGAAACAACCTTCTTTGCTATCCATTCAAAATTACCGATGTGCAGAAGTTGCTTCCTGTAGACCTGCCAGCAAGAGATACCTTTGCTTTAGAATTTCTTTCTCGCATGGTAGTGGACAATGATTGCCCGTGGAATATTTTGTGGAGAGACGGAGCCACTTCCACACGCAAATCAACCAGTACCACTTCATCCTGAAAAGGTCACTGTGTGGTGTGGGTTTATGGCATCATTTATCATAGGGCCCCATTTTTTTGTAGATACAGGTGCCCGTTACCTATACTGCCACTGGTAAGCACTATGAGTGTTTTGTGCAACCATGTCATTCCAGCTCTCTAACAATGTGGATTTGACCATTTTTATGCAAGATGGCGCACATCTGCACATAGAAAATCCAGTTAAGCAGCTGCTGAAGCACCATTTTGGAAACGCTAAAATTATCAACCACCATTTCCCTACAGCCTGGCCGTCCCTATCACCTAATCTTAATCCTTGTGACTTTTGGCTGTGGGGCTGCCTGAAAGACATTGTGTTCAGCATTTCAATTGCGAACTTAACTGCACTGAAGGCACGCATTGTGCAACATATTCTGAACATGATCCCGGATACACTTCAATCAGTTGTGGAACCTGCTGTTTCTCAATGTCAACTTTGTGCAGAACATGGTGGACAGCATACTGGACATGTTTTGCTCCAGTCACATGGAAATTAATAATTGATTTGATTTTGATTTATGCTTTTTATGCAGTTTTTGGTCTGAGGACAATTAAAAACAGATTTTTTCCATCCAATGTGATATGACCTTGCCGTGGTGTATGGGCTTATGTAACTAACAGTATCGCAACTACACACCCATGCACACTGAGTAGTACAGTTTAACATTAAACACACACCTTAGGCATTGTTGTATGACCATTTGTCATTTGTTGTCAACTATATTAAATTATTCTACATTTTGTAACCATTTATTTTTCTTCTGTCATATTTTCCCTCTTTCTCCGATAATATTCCATTACAATTGGACGTAATTCTGACCAATGATGCTATTTCTACAGCAGTCAAAGTTTAACTGTAATTATAATCACCCTATACTTCTGTTATTCGTTTGATTTCATCTTCTGCCTCCATCTATGGTTTAGCATGTATGTCTATTATTGCTATGAGACTTGTTTTAAAAATGTTGAAGTTTTTGTATCTTACTGCTTCCTTTATTAATAACAGGAATGGTTTGAAGAAGATGGGAACTACTATTGCTAGTCCGCATATAGTTTTTCATGCAAGAAAGCATACTTTTCTGTTAAAAAGGTTTCAGTGGTGACTTTGGCATCTTACATTGCTGGAAGATGATGTAACTACTAATATACCATAAACACTTTAACATTGAGTTTTAGTTTTAAATTGCACTGGAAGTATATAGATAAAATACTCTAACCAAAGATAATACACAATTATTGACATATTTTTATCAAAAACCTTTCACTGAAAACTCACAACGATGCAAGTTTGTAATAAACAAACTTGCACCAACCGTATTAAATTTCATAACCAATATTTAACCACAAAAGAGGAAACATCTAATCTAGAGAGGGGTAGCAACACTAGTTTGCAAGATTTTGTAAACTGGAAAGAAATTATGCAAGTGTCATTCAGTGTTGTATGCTCTATTGACTAACTCAACGAATCATTCCCTCTGTCACCTATTAATGAAGTATCAACTACCCCCCCTATAAATGAATTATCCCCTCTAGAAAACAGGAAGATATCGTAAACAAATAAGAGGCACTTATAGAATTTGTTGTGGCTAGTGAAAAATTTATGTTGGACCAAGACTAACCCATATTTCCTCCAACTGCTTTCTGTGGAGATCTCAGGTAAAAATACCTGTGACAATGATTCAGTTCTGAAGGCTCACTCAGATAGCCTGATGGCTAAGATTACTTCTCAAAGTGCAGGAAATTTGAGGTTTACTCATACTTGCAGTCTGGCACAAATTTCCCTTACATACAACTGTTTATAATGTAAGGACTGATCTATATTTGCTGTTAATTTCATTACATCTTCATTGATTTTATCCTTAAAATCCATTCATTTCATTTTGTTTCATTAAATCTAATTCAAATGAAGGATCTGGTGTCAATGAAAGCATTCTAGTGATTCTGGTATAAAAACCTACCACAGAATGTGTGTTCAAGGAGTCAGCTTTCAAGCCACCTACCTAAAGAATCGTAAGTGCTGTGACTTCAATTAAATCCAATTAAAATCTTGACAATGTACTTAATGACCCTGAAGGTCTAGTAATGCTCCAGGAAACTAAAATACTGGCTTCTTTTGCACATGCTGATAGGGTCTGTTTAAAAATAAATTTTAGATGGTAGTCAAGATAGTCTGCCATGTGAAATGACAATGTTGCTAGCCAGTACGTTGTCCTGAATCATTAATAGATCATTTTTCCTTACCCTAAAAAATACTAACACCTAAAATATGATCCACTAATTATTCGGTTAATAATGACTGGCAGTAAGTAAGTTTAAAACAGCACAGTATCAAACTGGATATGAAATGGGGACACTCTTTATCTACACTCTAAGTATCAGGTTAGAGCAGGTTTCTTCTCACTTACTGATTGATGGATTGAGGGAGAAATGACTAGTTCTGTATCTTTGTTTTCACGGTCACAATGGAGGCAATATGCAGATTGATTGGAAGTGTTTGTAAGGTCTCTACTGCATTTAACGTAAGCTCCCTCATCAACTAACAAATCAAAGCTACCCATCACTATACAAATAACCGTCAGCCTGCCATTTGCTTTACCTACAGCTTAACATCTTGCCAAATATACTTCATACTCCCAGATAATACTGCAAGTATGCACCAATTGCAAATGTAAAATTGTGCACTTCACAAAACACACGAACATGGCTATTTTATTGGTAAGTCACAATTGGAGTCAATAAACTTGTGCAAATACATGTTTTTAGCAATTTGTGGAGATACAAAATGGAAATATCACACATGTTGAATCACAAGTAAGCAGTTGGTAGATTTATGTTTATTGGTAAGATGATATTGACTGCTTACTGAGTTTCAAGATCAAGTACCTTGTGTGTAATCTAGGATTATTCAGTCTCTAACATGTTTCTGCTGTAGTGACTGCAAGGCAAGACTAAACTAAGTACAAGCAACACAGAGGCATTGAAGTAGCCATTTTGCCCCCACACTCCATATGTGAATGAAATGGGAATAAACCGTAATATTTGATACAATGGGAAGTATACTCCACCATGTCTTTTACAGCAGTTTTTTAAGTATGAAAGACTCCAACTCTAGGAACCTAGTCCAAAACTGCTACATTTTATCACTTTATGATGTGCTCAACTTTGAGTTTTTTATGTTAAAGTGTAATAACTAATATGTCCATAAATCATACACACAATCATTCTGTCTGGAGAACAGTAACAAAATTCTCTACGAATACGTTATAGAAATAACTACGATTTCCCTAAGACACACTGCAACACTACATGCTACCATTTCATCATTAACCATAATAACCCTATTACAATAATATCAATAACAACCATCATAACTTTCATACACATTTATTATCTCACAACTGCTTTCATTGGAATGAACATCAGGTTTCAATACCAAATGTCTTTGTAAAATATCCTCACTGAGTTGTGTCAGTATCACCATTTAAGAAATCAATTACTTTCAGTAATAATTAAGGTAAATTCTGGAACGTGATTATTATGAGCACTACGCTGACTGGCTAGCACAAGCACAGCGAGCAGCAGAAGCAAGCAACATGGCATGCTGTGTACGTTAGGCAGTCAACATGTTTTATTTAACATGTCACTTTTCAGAATTATCGTTTAAAGTTGTCTAAGGTAACTAGACTTCTGAAGATATGGTACTGGCACAGCCTCACGAACATTTCTTACAAAGACTGCTGGCAGTGTGACCCTATGTTCTTTTGAACAAACCTGCCACTACATAATGAACATATATTAATACAGCTGAAGTGGTTCTTACTAATATAAACAATAACCAGCTGTGTAGCTCACTATGATTAAGGTTTTTGCCATATTACACTTAATTTGGATCATACTTTAAATTGTGTCCATACCCGTGAATCAAAATGTGAAGCTGAAAATCTAGTATCAGTCTGGAAATATTCAAGCCAGTGGAAAACCTGGCTGGGCATCTACACATATTACTGAATTAAAGCATCCCACTATGTTTTTCTTTCTGTATGTGAAAGCTGAACTTTGGAACTGCTGTTGGGATTTTGATATGGTTTTCACTAATAAACTGAGTTACAAGCACGATTTATGTATGTAATTTATCACCCCTAAGCCAGACACGCCCATGTGTGGGCAGGCCACTTGGGCCATGTAACACAAAGCATACATGACCAGTATCTACATGCTTGGTGGCTTCTGTTGAAGTATCATTTAGACCATGGTCCAAGGCATGTTTCTGTGCCTTAACTTTCATGTCCTAATGCTGAAGAATCCTCAGTGGTTACAAGGCTGTAGGCAGTTAAGTTCAGCCACCTCTGCTGAATTCTTATATTGGGTTGGTGAATAGTTTGTAGTATTTTTTCCATAAGTTTAATAAACACAACAGATATACATAACAGGTTCTTTAGTTATCAGTAATATATTCTCCTTCACTATTTAGAACAGCCTGTCAACACTGGGATAACTTTTCAGTTCCACGACTGTTGAAATCATGTGATTTTGAGGGGAAGAACTAATCTGGTCATATTTGGAGAGCATCTCATCTGGACAAATTTACCTTGAAGGCTGTTAAATGGAGTGTGGAAAAGGTGGAAATCTGAGGGTACAAATACAGGTGAAGAAGGTATGTGTGAAACTACTTCCCAACCCATCTCCTGTGTAGTATTTTTTGTCAGTGTAGCAGAATGTGGGTGGGTATCATGGTGGAGTAGCTCACTTCATGCAGTGTTCCTGGTCATCTTCCTCCGATTATATCTGCAAGATGTCTCAGTTGTTGAAAAACTGTCAGCAGTTGTAGTTACACTGGTTGTCTTCCTCTGATTATATCTGTAATGACATTGTTGATTAATGTGTTCAAATGATCTTCACGAAAACCCAAAGATCTAGCTGAATATGGAGAATCCCTACTATCGAAACTAGCCTCTTTAAAAAAAAAAAAATCTGGAAATTATTTTTACGCCATTCTCTGTCCAATAGCACTATCCTCATACAAGGTGCAATGTTTCTGGCTGCCTCCACTGCTGTCACTCCCTCTCCTGAATTCAAACAAAAGAATATGTTGGAAATGTTCCAATTTCTCCACTTCACACTCCCTTTTCTACTGCCCACAGTTCCATTCACAATCTCCAAATAGCAATATATGTACTCAATTTGCAATAGTGAACTACAAATGAAAATGACAATTGTCAAACCCCCAGCAATTGGAATACCACATGCAAAACAGAAATGCTATGAAATTGTGCACCAACCTAATAGAGAACCATGATCTGTCTTTGCTCATGACATCATTCAACTGCTGGAGTTTTTCCACCAGTTGCTGCCATTTGCTTTAGTTACCAGCACAAAAAACAACCTGTTTAATGCAATCCTTCACCTTTAGTGTTAAAGTAGTTTGAATGTTTTAAATTTTTATGGCCCCTCTACATCCTAGTATAGTAATGTTAGGCTCTCGGAAAGAAACTGTAGTACAGGAGAATGGAATTTGAAAATTGCTTGCCCCCAGCACATATACTGCTACCACTTATGTATTTGTGTTGCCCACATGGCAATCTCTCAATCTCAAAGTCAGGTATTGATGCTTCTGTTACTAGCTCATAAGTAAACTTTAGGTTACATGCAAGGTATTTCGTATTGTCGTGCCATGTAAATGGCAGGCCTAAGTCTTAAACAATATTCACACACTAAGACATGTGCAGAAAAATGGGCTAACCCTTAAATGTAGAAACTTATTTTTAAGTGTTGTCATCTGTTGTTGAGTACGGGATCTATCATAGCTGACAATGGTCTCACCCGTAAATATCACTTAGGGGTGAGACCAATGTCAATTTTGATAGTTCCCATAACCAGCAACAGCTGACAACACTTATCTCTGAGCTTTTACTTTTGAGGGTTAGTCTGTTTTTCCACACATGTCTTCCCATTCACACAGCTTTCTTGTTAGTTTCAACACTATGTCAATACCGAGTCTTCTCTGTAGTCTGTTTACATTATTAGCGACTTTTTGCATATGGAAGAAAACTTCTCATTTAAGTGGTTCTTTTTCACCTTCTAATATTTTAGGGTGTAACACACATGGCTTTTCTCTTGTAGAGAAGCTATTTATTATTGCTATCAATTCTTAAATGATTGATATCTTCCTTGAAGTACTGCAGTACACAGTTTTTAACCTGGACTACCTGTGTTTTAATCACTCCTCTTTTCTACTTGGAACAGTGAGTGAAATGTTTGAGAGGTCATTTATCCACCTGAATAGGCTTTCTTGGCCTTCTGTAGACCACTTCTCTGTTTTCAACAGTGAGCATCAAAGAATTAATAACATGAATAAAAACAGTCCCAGTGCTAATTTGACACCGTGTTTAAACTGGAAAGAAGAAGGAGGAGGAGGAGGAGGAGGAGGAGGAGGAGGAGGAGGAGGAGGAGGTGGTACATGAATAGAGCTGCACTCCACCGAAACTGTGGTTCAATAATATTGGTATCATTGTTAGGGAAATAAGCATGAATGTAAGAGAACTGGGAGCCCACAACTTCTGTTTTCTTTGCACATAATTAGAACCACACGTCAAAGAGTGATAGCCCATTATGCATTTTACATCCTTAAGGAATATAAATTGCATTTTAAAAGTGATAAAAATTTGTTGATCACACAACTTCTGCACTCTTATGCAACCAAAGAATTACTTTTCATGAAAAAGGAGTTTACACACAGAAACACTAAAGACTGTGTAATAACTGACATTATTAAGTACTCAAAAGTTCACTATGATCAAAAGCAAGAGCTTTCCATTACTGATAAATGCAAAAGTTGTTTACGACCAACGAACATGTTTTATGCAAGTTCGATTAAGTATTGAAGCGAAGTTTGACACCTACATCTGCACGACTACTTCGCAATTAATAAGTAAGTGGGTACCCGAGTGTTCACTGAACCACTTTCAAGCTATTTCTCTACCCTTCCACACAAACAGCACCCTGAAAAAATGAATACTTTAATCTTTCCATGCAAGCTCTGTTTCTCTCATTTCATTGTGATGTTAACTTCTCCTTGTGTAGTTAGGTGCAAACAAATATTTTCACACTGTGACGAGAAAGTTGGTAACCGAGATTTCATGAGAAGGTGGTGCCACAGTTAAAAATTGCCTTTGTCTTAAAGGCTGCCACCCAAATTAGTGTATCATATTCATGGCACACACTTATGTACTCTGTCAATCCCCTCTGATCTGGATCCCACACTGCACAGCAGTATTACAAGGAGTGTAGACAAGCCTAGTGTAACAAGTCTCTCTAGCAGACCTGTTGCATTTTCTAACTGTTCTGTCAATAAATCTCAGCCTTTGGTTTGCTTTACCACAACATTATCTTTGTGACAGTTCCAATTAAAATCATTCGTGACTGTAATCCCTAACTGTTTAGTCGAATCTACAGCCTTTAGATTTGTGTAGTTTATCATCTAACCAAAATTCCCTTTAGCACTGATGTGGAGGACTTCGCACTTTTCGTTATTTAGAGTCAATTATTTAGAGTCACTATAGTTTTGTTTTGCCCTTTTGTTAATTTCTCTTTTTTTTAGGACATTCCTTTTGCTATTGTTATAGGAGAAATCTGTACTTTCTTCATTTATTCTTACTGCAACACCCCTCCGTGTAACATCACCAATTTTCAAATAAAACCTGACTTCAACATGGACTATTGAAAATTTGCTATAAATACTGTCTATTTTCAAGTAAAAGACAGGAGGATAACTATATGTAACAGAAATATGCCATAGGTTACGTGGCCCTTTATATCTTCTCACTCAGTTTCTACATGGTCCACCACTTCCAGTTTCTAGAGAAATCTAGCAATAAACTTACCACATACATAAACAAAGTGATCGATATGAGGTTGCACATTATCGGTACGCAACACACTTAATATACAGGTAATGCAGGCATGACCTTAATTGACCCATGCTACTACAAAACTACCGTAGTCTAGGCTTGTTTATGATAGTATACAGTATCCTATGGTAGTTTTATAGCTCTATGCATGAATGTATGACCACTGCAATGGATCTTTGCCTTCTTTTTGCCACAGCAAGACCGTTCAAAATTCCTTGCCAATGTAGTCAAATGTACTTGGTGACTACTGAAAGAAGCATTGACGCCAAACTGAAATAGCACTAACAATTGTCTGGGCAGCACAGATGAAGAAGCAGTACCAGATATCTCACTGATCTCAGCAAACCGTAAAGTTCTATGCTCCAGCACCACAGTTTTTTAAAGAAGCACTCGTCATTATACTGGTGTGTATGAAGGAGCTACAGGAATACAAGAGCATGAATACTTCGAACATAGAAGGTTAGTGAAGTTAAGTAATTTGTGGGCCTTACTGCTAAATAAACACAATATCAACTTGTCCGATGTACAAGACACTGTGACTAGGCAGTCACAGGCAGTACAGAGATTCCACGCAGAATTTAAACCTAAACCACCATCTCTATTTATAAGGTTACTTGCTAATTTAATTTCAACTGCTTCCTTGATAACATTATCTCAGTAACTGTAAGCGCATGCCAGAATATCCGTGTCATTATATTCCATCGGATGACCGGTGCCAAGACAATGTTCTGCAGTGGTGGAGTTGCTTGGCTATTTTAAGCATGTGTGACACTTACGCTCAGTGCACTGGTCCTCCTCAATACTGACAGTCTGACCAATTTATGCCATGCCAGAATGGCAAGGAACACGGTAGAAACCCACCTTATGCAAAGTAGAAACATCCTTTAAGAACCTAGAAGGACCCTGAGCTTAGGTAGCGGTCAAAAAACATTTTCACATCATATTTCCACAAAATATGACCAATCCTGTTTGATGTGCCCTCTGTGTAAGGCACTGTCAGCCTCCTGAGCTTGTTTCAGTTTCAAAATACTAACAGCATCTTTAGAGCCTCTGATGATGTCCCTAGCTTTAGGGGAGTCAACGTTAGGCATAGGAACTTGCTACGACCACAGCCCAATGTCTGTGCAATAATCACTAAGGATCCCACAAAATTTTACTTATAATTTATGTCAATACTGTACTGGATTTGAAGCTTTTAAGAGGATTTAAATATATTCACAACATGTTATCATAAGAATGGTACAAATTGTTTGCAATGATGCTACTCTGTTACAGGAAAATGATCAGTGGACATTCAACCAGTAAGTGTGAAATTATGTCACTGTAGACATGTCTACCTTGGCTTTTTTCTTCTAGACTTTTTCCCTCTGACAAAACTCAATTTTCTGCATAGCATTACCCGTTTCAGTTTTCACAATCAGCTCACATTACTGCCCATCATCATCATCATCATCATCATCATCATCATCGTCATCGAAACATTTAATATTCTTGCTCAACCTGGAACTACTTTAAAATTTAAGTGAATGGTTAAGGTGGCTGTCATGTTCTGTGGTATGCTCTGATAAAATTTCAAATAAGCTGTGAAGTTTAATAATAAACTGATATCCTAAAGATTTCTAACAAAAATCTGAGAACCTTGCTAATTAAATCATTCATTCGGATTCTTTGGTCAGTCTGCATCAAAATCTGCCAGGACAGCAGTTGATGGCATAGAATGCAGGAAAGCTTTAGCCTAAGTCACTTACTCCGACTCACTCTCACTACCAGCTAGAAATAATATGCAACAATTTACGGAAAAAAATGGTAGTTGCATCAAGGTGCTAGGGATCAGATTTCTGACTGTCTCTTCATTTCCACCTTCTCACTGCAATTTAGAGTCATCCTTCTAAAACTTTACTTTTCAGAACTGAACAAGGGAACTGAAGGGGAAATTTTCCTTCGCATATTAAAATTTTTTGGGCAATATTCCAAAGCTCCTCCACCCATTAGGCTGCAACAGCTATTCTTTCTGCCCAATACAAGAGATTTTGAATTAAATGATGAAACTACTTGAGTTATCTATGAAAGCCAGTAACTTTTTCAGTTTTTCATTTATAGATAAAAATGTGGCATATCTGATCACCAAAATATTTATAATTATAATCATTTTTATTGAAAATTATTATGAAGGACCTAAACTTTATACCAACATCAATTTAATGTATTGTTTTGATTTCTGAAAATTATAAACCACATAGTCTACTACTATGTAGCCAGTAATTCCTTTATGCAGTAATTCGAAGGGCAGAAACATGGAATCAAAATTACTGCAGATAAAAACGGTGTTGTCTTCTAGATATCTCACAACGTACTTTGGCCTTCTTTTACAGTTAGTAACCTGCGTAAGTTTTCAAGGAATCAATACATAGATGAAAATTCACATACAAAAATTATTTTTAAGAAAAATCTTTTAAGCCAAACTGGGATGACCACAAACACTAAGTAACACACAGCTTAATGCCTACATTCTGTTATGGTTTTATTTTTACAACCACAGTGTTCCTTAGAGAGCAAATTTAACTGTACACTTCTCACTACTAATTCCAAATTCAAAATATTACAATATAGGTACATTATAGGTACATTATCTGGGCACATAAGGATGACCTGAACTTCACATATAGAATACATTTTGTAAAATCTGAATTATCTATTATTATACTCTTTTTGATGTTTATGAATCACATGAATTATAGAAATAGCAAATGTCGCCACCACAAAGTCACTAAATTTTTCCTTTTCTGTTGCCTAATTCTTTGTGTATACCATCACACACAAATACAAATTTCCTGGTATTTGAAGAAACTTATAAGAGGAGAAAATCTAATTTTGGACCTTTGGTGGATTACATCTTCAGTTAATTTCAGGTTACTTTCTGAGAATGTTGCATGTAATAAACAAATTTCAGGAGTGTAAATATGACTAGTCCATTGTGTATGTGCACAATCTCAGTTCAAATTTTTCATAAAGACTACCTAATTTAATTCTTAAAGGACTTCAAAACAACATGGCAAAAAGCAGAAATAATTTAAATTTTATGGACCAGGATGAATCAAGGTAATTGCAAAACAGTCAAAAATTATGCTAGAGGTAAATGATATGGTTAAAGTGGTGAGCAAAGTATTAATTTTATAAACTAAGGACACCTAGCAAGCTACATAAAGAAAAGTGTCATTCCCCAAAACAACCCAATTTCAGAAAAAAAATTATGCAATGCTACAAATCCAAAGTCTACCCAATAATTACAATCTATCCTATTCCTTGACAGACAATATCAACTTATCCAAGGGCAACTTGCATATTATAAATCAAAATCTCAGGTCGATTTACTTTTTTTTGTGCCACACACACACACACACACACACACACACACACACACACACACACTGAAACTTTGATTCACAGTAAGCAAGCTGCTCCATTTATGTGATGCTTAGTTGTCATCATAATGCCACCATTGTAAAGATAACAATATTTTGTGACAAGACAAGTATTTCAAAAAAGAATTTACAAACATCCACAACACTACTCTTTATTTCACTGCAGTTATGACGCCACACAAAAATATAGCAACTGTTTAGAAACTACTCTGCAATATTTTTAATCTTTCTTATTAACATTTTAAGCATCATACAGCACCAACATTTACAACTGAAAATTGCTTAATTTAGAAAATGCATGCCATAAAATTCCTTATTTTATACCATCACCTGCCAACTACATTTGCAGAAACTCTTCACATTTAATTTAATTTTACCAGTTTATAAACTCATTCTCAAATAGCAGATCAAGAGCCATCATTTCAAACTGCTTCACCAAGTTAACACTGGTAGGAAGGGTGAAGAGATGATCAGTTTATTTCACATTACAATACAATGTATGTTATCTTATTTTATCATAATCACCTACAGAAATTTATCAGAGGAGGGGAGTAAGAGACAGATTTGTCATTTTCAAATACCAGATTCTGTGAATTTTAATGTGCATTATGCTCAAATAATGAAATTTTATGAGTACTCTGCATGTCTCGAATCTTAGATGTCTGACAGTTATCCACTCCATGTAATTTTGAAAGTAAATTACTTTTATACCAAAAAGGTAAGCATATTTTAGTGAGTTAAGTGAGGTGCATCATGTTTTATTCATGATGCCAACTTCCGAGTTAATGATCTGAAATTACATTAATGTGCGCCATCTGATCAAAAATATCCAGACACCCCTATGTAATAAAAAATTTACCACTGTGTGCCATGAGACTGGGACCCATCAGTATAAAAGGAGGCAGGAAATCGTGTGTTGCCAGTAGAAAAGCAGTAACAGCAGAATGGGTCAGTCAGGAGAGCTAAGTGTCTTTGAATGTGGGCTAGTCATTGGATATCGCCCGAGTAACAAAGACATCAGGGACATTTCTGCTCTTTGAAGGCTGACCAAGTGGACTGATGATGATGGACTGAGGTGGAAATGTGAACGAACAATCACAGCTAAACCGAGACCAATCAAAATATTACATACTCATGGGTAGAGACCATCTAGCATTGCAGAAGATGATTTAAAAAGAATCTCATTAAGTCAACACAGAGAATAAATCATGAATCCCTCATGTTACCAGAAGTCCAGCTAGCGCAATGACTGTACATCGGGAGTTGAAGAAGAAGAAGAAGAAGAAGAAGAAGAAGAAGAAGAGTTTAAAGTAACTAAATATCATTGTTCTCAGTCACCATCACACTGGAAATTACATAAAATGATGAGGAACAGTACAAGGAGAATTGTCACATCCAGGATCTGTGACCTGGTGACAATTGAAAACTGGCCATGAGAGTAACTGTTGTCTGATGATTAAAAGTGAGATGAAAGGCATGGAGCAAATAACTGTAGCTAGTCACTGAAGGATACATGAAGGGTCATCAGTCTTAACTACAAAATGGGGTAAGCGTGAAAATTAAGACTGTATGGACCAGAGTGTCACACACCTGAAACTGTTAGATAGGTAAAATACATACTATAGTTACCTGCTCTCCCTTCATCTAGTAGTATCCAGGGTATGGAGGGACCATGTTGGTGGCTTGTCTGATCAGCAAACAGCATACATTCTGTCATAACATCAACTATCATGATAAGACTATCACAGCTGAATGGGGGGGGGGGGGGGGGGGCGTCATCATCTTGACGTACAAGGAACTCTTACACAAGTTTGGTGTGGCTGATACGTACATAGTCAGCACAGTATGTCCTCTTTCCAAGAGGCTTGGAGTGAAGTATCTTATGTCACGCCAGGGTGGTGCCCTAGAGTGCGCTCAACTTTTCGGTTTCGGTAGCATGATATTCCATATCTTTTTTTTTTTTTCAAAATTTGATTTCACAGTCACAGTCATAGGTCTGTCCCCAGTATTAAGACTTCAGAAATGTCTCATGTGGTTTTTGTCTTTAGCCGATTTCCCGAACAGTTCATTTCCTGGGATACCCACGTGGCTCAGTGACCACATGTATGTTACAATAGGTCTAGAGTTGTAGAGGTCAAGTAATGGGTTTTTAACGTTGGCAACCAGAATTTTTCTGAGGTAGCACTGAGACATCTTGAGCAGCTCATGGTGTTGCTAGGAACTGGAAAGTCCTTTGGTGACAGAGTTTTAATGTATGGAGGAGCCCCTGATACAATTACCAATTCCATATGCACTCGGCAGAGAGTGTTTCTCATGCCCCATTTGTGTGCAAAAGCATATCCAATGCTGTCGTCAACTTCTTAGCCATCTGTGCAGATGCATGCCAAATTTGGATTGTTGTGAAAAATCTAACGGAACAGGTGACTCAGAATGGTGGGATCAGCATTTTACTTACAGTCAAAGAGGAGATCCATGTACATTAAAGACTTGGGACTGGGTACACACAACGGGGTGCGTGAGGCGTGGATGTAGTGGAGGCAGCCATTCTATTAACTCCACCAGCTCATGATATTGCATAGATATGTCTAGTGATGGGTAGATATTATATACTGTTAACTTGATTGACAGGCTAACATAGTGGCACCTGCTAACTCATTCTGTCAGAGCATAAGAGCATGCATACCCCTCCGGACACCCTCTCAGCATTTATGCTATTTTCACAGTAGAGTTTGGAATTGTTAATGGTATAGAGGTGGATTTCCGAGAATCCTGTATCCTTAAGTGCTGCACCAAGTGCATTGGTGGCTCTGAGTTCCATCAAAAGGATGTCAGATTGGACCTCCGGGACATGACTTATCTATAATTCTATGGATACAATGGCTACAATGGCTGTTTAATGAAAAAGTTTAGTGAAGATGCACAACCAATGTCCGAACTCTTACAGAAATCGGAAATCTGTGAATAGGGGGTTAATGGGAGAGGGTTGTCATGGTACAGTGAGCAGGAAGTTGGGAATTTAGGTCTGACAGAAATTGTGTCCAGATGGCAGAGGTGGTTAAGGCAACCATTCTAGATAAGTGGAGCATCCAGGTTTGTGTCCTGGACTAGCATGAATTTTAAATTCCTGCGACTGTATTGCCGCAATTCCCTATGCAGCTAGAAGTCATTATTTTGATTGATGAACGTGATTGTGTGTTTAAAGGGACTGAAGTACTGCGTAATCAGTCCATCCATTTCATGAGAGAGAGAGAGAGAGAGAGAGAGAGAGAGAGAGAGAGAGAGAGAGAGAGAGAGAGAGAGAGAGGGGGGGGGGAAAAAAAGGGGGACTTGGCTGCTCCAATTATATAAGCAAGTGAAAGAGTGAAGAAAAGGGCATGACAGTAGCCTTGTCATAATATGACAGGTGAAAGAAAATCGAGATAAGCCAGACAGCACTGTACACAAGAGTGTCTAGAGACACAACAAGGTGAGGGAAGGAAGTAACCTGCAGTTGCATGGGAGATAACCGCTGCTGGAGCCACAAAAAGAGATCCATCCATATCACAGGACAGCGTACTGACCAATGGGGGTGTCTAGAGGGAGCCATAGGAACACAGACCGAAGGAGGCTACTGGAGACCCTTCAGCAGTGGATCGAGTCTGATCCCACATGGTCCATCCAGTTTTGGGTAATGCATGAAGTCTGAACTGTTGGTTGTGGAACAGAGTTCAGTAACATGGGCAAGTAGGCATCTGACAGATTGTGATAGCCTAATTAGCTAGAAGCTGCTGTCGTCAATCTGCAGTGGTGGGACACTGGCTTCCACCAGGAGACTGTCAAACAGGGGCTCCAGCGGAAGGCTCCCATTGACAACCACGCACCCGTGTGGTAAGCATAGTCCAGCAAGCAGAGTACGGACAGTGCTGCCGACCCATAGGCAGCACACCCATAGGTAACACACCTATAGTCTTAGTGGGATAAAAATCAGTGCTTTGTAAAATCTCACAAGAACTATGGTCCGTACCCCACAAGGAGTTACTAAGAAAACAGAGCATTTAGCTTCTTCAGATAGGAAGTCTGAAGCCAGCAGACATGTGGCATCCAAGTTGGCTTGTTTTCATAAAAATACCCAAGAACTAAAAAATTTCAACAACTTCAAGTGACTGGTCACCAAGATAAATTTCTGGGTGTGGATTCACAGTCCGGAGTTGGCAAAAACGCACAACTCAAAAACGCACAACTTATGATTTTGCTGTGATTCAGGGCCCACTTATGTACTATCCAGACAGTCTGCTGAAGTTTGCTAGCAGTGTCTCTCAGTGATGCAGAGACATGGTACAGGTAAAGGTCATCCACATACAGCAACACTGAGACAAGGGGGCCCACTGCATTTACAATACCATTGTCGGCGATAGTGTACAGCTTTATGCTCGGAACCAATTCCTTAGGGACTGTAGTTTCCTGTATATATTGGTTGCTGAGACTAGAACATATCCAAAAAGGAAATTCTAGATAAAAATGGGGAGACTACCACAGAAACCCAGCTCGTGCAGTGTAGATAGTATGTGACGTCTCCAGGTTTGACATCTTATTTCTTCTGTAGGTCAAAAAAGACAGCAATCTAATGCTGCCAATGCATGAAAGCATTGCACATTGCAGATTCAAGATGAACCAGACGATCTGTGGTAGACCATAAATCCCGAAAGCCACTTTGGAATTGTGATATATGCCCTTCAGTGTCAAGGCACCAACTAAGATGGAGGTTGACCATATGTTTGAATAGCTTATACAGCCCATTTGTCAGTGGGACTGGCCGGTAGTTACTTTCAGGACAGGAATAATACCACCTTCCCACCATTGAGAAGGAAATTCTCCTTCCCACCAAATTCAGTTAAGAAGCCTGAGAGTGTATCTCATGTTCTCAGCACGAAGATGTTTCCATATTTGGTTGTAGGTTTTGTCGTGTTCAGGGGCCGTATCTCTAAACACTGCCAAAGCACTGCAAGACTCCAATTCACTAAAAGGGATGTTGTTTGATAGAAAACTGTGCGCATGGAAGGATGGCAGGCAGCACTCTGTGAGGTGTTTCTGGTTCAGAAAATGAGGATGGTAATTACTCCAAATGGACACTTCAGTGAAGTGTGCCACAAAACATTTGGTAAATACCATGGGATCAGTGCAGATGTTACCATTGACAAGGATGCCAGGAACCAATGTGGGTGGTGGATGGCCACAGATGCAGCAGAGTTTAGTCCATACTTACAACAATGGGGTGTGGGATCATATGGATAATACATATTGCTCCTAACACTCTTGTTACCTTTTCTTTATTAAAATCCATGCTTTTGACCAGAGTCTCCCAAATGTTATTAAATTATCCATAGAGGGATGGCACTGAAGCCCTCCTGCGGTGTTCCCCGATAGCTGTGGCTGTATCTTCAGACCACACGGCACTGGCAGTCATCAGAATGACCCAGAGGAGTAGTGTATCATAGCTGTGGCAGCATGAATGATAATATCAACAGTACTCTGCACCAAATTATTGATATCCATTGAACAAATGGCTGCAAATGTGGCTGAAGGCAGCCTGACATCACACCTATAAACCATGACCTTAACCTTCTCAGGCTAAATGTTGCCCTCAAAGGCCCGGATAAAAGCTCCTGTGTCCACTCTGTTGGATTCCTTCTGGATGTGGTGAACAAAACTGACTGGATGCTGCGCCAGATTAGTATGCAGCTCTTCATCAGTTTGTGCCATTAGGTCCCAATGGAAGACAACACATTGAGTTCTATTGAGCTTGCTATTAGGAGAAATGGCAGCTGGCATATATCTATTTTCACACAGGCCTCAAGTGCTCACGATTGGTTGGCACGCAATGTTCTCATCAGTAGATATCCATTTTGCATCTCTTCTATTGCTGCAACCTTCCCAAACAAATCTTCAATATTTTCAACAAAAAACAGTGGCTTCACTGTATTGAAAGAGCCGCTGTCAATTTGAGAACAAACCAACAACTTGACAAACTGTTCACTTCCATCTCTCCTTACCCGGCTTTTGTCTTGAGGCATGCTCAAAGATGGAAATGCCATAGAATTGTAAACCTATTTATTAAAATCACTGTTCTTGGCCATTGAGATGGCCGTGTTGGCACAGCCACCATTAAGCATGATCCATTTCATTGTAGATCATCTGCCCCAATGCCACTCCAATCAGAGGCTCTCCCTTTGGGCATCACCCTGTTAAGGCAAAGGCCACCTGCCACAGTAGCCATTGCCCTGAGCCCTGGTATCCCAAAGTTTATAGGCACCTACTCCTTGACTGACATGGTTAAAGCTCAGGCATCGGCAGTGCGATCCCTGCATTGCAGGGTGCTACCACAGAGAGTACATGACAGCCCCACCATGACAGACTGGTTACCATGCTGATTTCAGGGCACAGAGAAAGAGATCCAATTGACTGGTAGGTGGAAGAAAAAAAAAATCACAGCACAGAGTGGAGAGTTAATACACTACAGTAAGATGTCCTTCCCCAAATGGCCAGCTCTTCTGTAAAACTTGGGAAGTGGAGGTCAAACCCAAAATGGGGACCAGAATTTAGAAAGCCAAAAAAAGGTGAGGGGAAAGCATTAAAAAAGTGAAAAGGGCGAAAACCTTCAGAAGTCAAAAGCATAGTCAAAATACCAAGAGAAAAAGGTGAACAAATAAAAGGACTCCTAAGTTACCTCTTACAACACACGAGGAAGGGCCGCAAGTCTATTCTAGCTTGCGACGCCAAGGGGGGCGGGGCTCATTATTTCCTTCCTACTGTTTTCCCATCCCATTTGCTGTTCATTCCGTTTACTACTACTATTCACACAAATTACTTTGCTACCACATTGTGCTCCAGCTGAATGTGCAATTCTTCATCAGCATTCATTCATAGGCTTGACCTTTGAGGGTGGGGGTGGGGGCAGCATTCAACAAGGGGGGCAGAATTCTGTTTAACTTTCAATTTCTCCTCCTTGTCGACTAAGAGGTTTCAGTTTGTGGGAGCAGTGTCTTGACTTTTGGGTTAGAAGAGGACTGTTCTATTCTATGACTCACAATATGTGGCTCTTTCAGCCTTTGGTTGGTGTGAGACTGCTGGTTTGTTTCATCCTTGGAGGGAAAGTGGTGACAGCAGTAGAGGACAAAACTTCTCCAGCTGCACTAATGAGGTTAGTAACTATCAGTGCTGTGGATTTGGGGGTCGAAGGAGCTTATGTTCCCTCCCCCAACACAGAAACAGACATTGCCATGTGGCTAGGCCGCTAGAGTTGCTGTTTGGAACCTAGTTACTGCTTCAGTTTTAGATTTTGACACTGCTTGTAAAATTCAACATCTTATTGAATGAGTAGAGACATTCAGAGTTTTTCTAAGCACTTTGATAACAGACAGTAAGTGTTTTATATTCCTGACTTTACTTCACCTCCTGGAAACTGATCATGTCAGCCAGTGAGAGGCTAGTGTTCTGGTCAGTTTACACATGTATGTGGTGGTTTGCTAGGGCTGCCCTTCCACACACACCCCACAGGTAGTACTGTTACAGCAGGATGATGTATTTGAACCTCTGGCACCTAAAACCTCTCTCAACGGGAGGAAAATACTGTTTGACATCATACGTATAAACCATTATCTTAACTTTCTCATTTGAAACATTTTCAATGTAGGCTAGGATGAAAGTTCCAGTCCAATCCATTATCCCGAAGTCCTGCCTGAATGTTATGAAAAAAACTTACTCCCACCACTCTAGATTAATACACAGTTCTCCAGCTGTTTGCATCTTTGAGGAGACATTGTAACTGGTGTTTCACCTAGCTTGTTACAGCCCAGAACTTTTTATCATTTGAAGGGTTTATTGAAAGAAATCCATTTCTCATTTTCTCAACCGCAGAAACATCTCTAACTATCCTCAGCGTTTCCAACAAACGACTGTGGCTTCATTGTTGCGAAAGATTCATCATTTCTGAACCATGCAAAGAACTGAGTGAACTGTCCACCTCCATTTCTCTGTGCCCGACTCATTCTGTGGTGTGGCCAAAGGTGAGATGTATGCCGAGACAGCTGTGCTGGCATGGCCACTGATATGGGCGAGTTTGATCCATTACAATGCAAATCAACTGTCCTGGTACCACATTATGATTGGAGGCTCTCCCCACAGGCACCACACCATACTGGCAATTCCTTGGCATACATGGGGAGGTTACAACTGAGGCATCAGCAGTGCTACCATGCATTGTCATGGGGCTAGAACCGTAAGAGTACGTGATTCACAATGATGATATAGCTACAGCACTATTTTTTATTGTACTCTAGTAATATATGCAGAAGAACACAGTGTACAGTGGATCGATTATGAGCCATGAACGGTGTCCTTCCTTTAAAGGCCCACATTTATGTGACATTATGGAAAGCTGAGGTCAAACCCTAAAAGGGGACCACAAGTGAGCCAAAAGGTAGAGGGAAAGTTTTGAAATGAAAAGGACATGTGTCCTAATAACACCCAAGTAGTTAACAAATACCTTGACTGGGTGTAGGACTCTTCTTAGTAGCCCCCCCCCCCCAAAAAAAAAAAAAAAAAAAAAAAAAAAAAAAAAAAAAAAAAAAAAAAACACCCACCCACCCACCCACACACACACACACACACACACACACACACACGGGGGATATATATATATATATATATATATATATATATATATATATATATATATATATATATATATATATATATATATATCTGTTCTAGCCCCCGATACCACAGTGGATCTTATGGAGTTATAAAGAATAAGGTACAATGGTCAAGCAGCTCCACATAAGCCCTAAATTTCTGTACTCAATGCTAAGCAACTGCAACATTTGAGGTGGCATGATATGCAATGACACTGAACAGTGGTCGATTGGAAATGAGCGATTTTGAGGAATGATTCATGCTATACACTGTGGCAACTTAAGGGAAGGATTTGAGTTTGTCAAATGCCTGAGGAACATTACATGCTATCACATGAAGTGCTAACAGTGAAGTAAGGCAGAGGTTGTGTTACAGTATGGGAGTGTTTTTGGTTGATGTGTGGTTGCCTTATTGCACTTAAGGAAATACTAAATGCAGAAGGACATGGACATATTTTACCCACATGATGTATCTCCACCCAGCAGCACTTATGGGGCAATGGTTTGCAGACGGTGATATTCTTGAAATAGAGTGGTCTACCCCGCGTCCCAATGTGACCCAATGGACAGCCTTTGGAATGAGTTAGAACACTGATTTCACTCCAAACCCCAGTTTGTCTGGTTTTGGCTCTAAAGAATGGGCTGCCATTCCTCAAACATTCGACTCCTCACTGAAAGTGTGAGAAGTTCAAGGCATCACAAAGGAAAATTGTGGCAACACCCCACATTAATGACCACTAGTAGGTGTCCAGATACTTTTGATCAGCTAATTTATGACTGGATTGTGTACACATCAACTTAGGATATCAAACTGGAAAATATCAGGAAACATATATTCCTAATCATACGAGGTGCAACAATAAAGTAATGAAACTTATTTTCTTTGCACAAAGTGGCAACCCTGCAGACTTGCATAGGCACAATACCTTTGACCTTGGTCTATAAGCTGCTTCTAGTCCAAGCAGCACCTCAATGCAACTGCTCAGTCGTGAGTTGTGATATAAGTTAACACGTGTTTGTGTCTCTCGTCACGGAAATGGAACCGCATAATATTGTGCAACGGTACGCCATTTCTTTTTTCATTAAATTGGGTGAAAACATGACAACTTACGGTAAGCTTCAGAAGGCTTTTGGAGAGTAGGTTATGTCAACAGCTTAAGTTTTTTGTTGGCATAAAATGTTTAGTGAAGGCAGAACCATCAACATCACTGACAGATGTCAACATGGCCAGGGTGCATGCAGTCATATGATCTGATCAAAGATGATCCATGAAAATGATTGCAGAAGAACTGAACATCAAGCGAGAATTGGTTTGTCTAATAATAACTGAAGATATTGGTATGAGAAAGATTTGTGCAAATATGGTCCCCAAAAATCTCTCACCACAACAGCGAGAAACACTGAAAAATGTGGCAGCTGATCTGTTACAGCAAATGGTAATCAATCCAGAATTGTTGAATCGTGTTATCACTGGTGATGGAAGTTGGTTTTTTCAGCATGATCCAGAGACAAAACGCCAAAGTTCGCAATGGGATCACCCAGACCAAAAAAAGCTCGCATGTCAAACTCAAGTGTAATGTGTGCTTGTGTGCTGCTTTGATTCCAAAGGAATTGTTCATAAAGAGTGGGTGCCTCCTGGAAAAACAGTTAACCAATATTACTACAAAGAAATTTTAAAAAGACTTCGTAAAAGAGTTCTTCGTGTCTGTGCCAACATAGCTGATAATTGGATTCTGCATCACGATAATGCGCCATCCCATACTGCTCTGTCAGTACATCAATTTTTAACCTCTGAACAAATTTCAGTACTACCACAGCCACCTTATTCACCAGATATCACTCTGTGACACTTTTTTCTATTTCCAAGAGTCATAAGCGGTCAAGGGACACCATTTTCAAACAACACAAGACGTCCAAAAAGCTGCGATGATGGTCTTTGAGGATATTACATAAGATGAGTTCCAGAAATGTTACTATCAATGTCAGAAGCCCTGGAAAAGGTGTGTGCAATCAGAAGGGAACTACTTTGAGGGAGACAACACTAAACTTGACTAAAACAGTAAGCAACATTTTTTTTTCAAATCAGTCATTTCTTTATTGTCAACCTCATATACCCTAACTACAAAATATTAAGAAATATATATTCCTTATCACACACCAATAATGTTGGGTTGACATTAACAACAGCATATCCATGAGAAGGCAGAGAAAGTCTTCCTGGGAATTAAGAAAAACAACCAGCACAAAATGCTACTAAGTGGAAGAAAAAAAAACCCACTTACACAGGACTGGTGGCAACTTCAGCACTTTGTTGCCTTACTCAACTTTACATCCGATTGTGTCAATGGATTTACTGGGTTACTTTTAACCTTTAATTTTTTGAATGTTGACCGTCATAATCAGAATGAAAGAAAACTTGTTATGGAAACTACATTTCTGGGCTGTTCACCTAACCAGTAGCCAACGTTCAACTAGATGGCTGATGGAAGCTTCCAAAATTACCTTTTAATTCACTGAGGCACAATGCACAGTTAGTACATGATGCATCACGTAAGGTGTCCTTCCCAGAATGGCCCACACTTATGTGAAATTTAGTTAAGTGGAGGTCAAACCCTGAAAGGAGACTAAGTAATTAAGCCAAAAAGTTGAGGAAAAGGTTGTGAAATTAGCTAAAATTGACAGGTGACATAACAGCGAAGTCTGGGACACTGGCTGGTTAAATAATTAATGTTAATTAAATTCTCCTAGAGCCGTGTAACTTAAGATGTCATTTTATTTTGCAGGCTACCAGTTTCAGCATCTCACTAGTCCATCTTCAGGCCCCATACGCGTCTCTCCAAATAAACAAAAATGTCATAGCGCAATAAATCACTGCATGTCATGAATTCAATTGTTTGACTAGTGCTTCATTCGAAGACTTGATACCATTGCTATCAGGTCTTCAAATGAAGCACTCAAATGATTGAATTTGTAACATCCAGGGATTTGTAGCGCTGTATGACATTTCTGTATATTTGGAGACATGCATACCTGGCCTGAAGAGGTCACAGTGAAATGCTGAAACTGGTAGCCCTCAGACTACATCATCTTAAGTTACACAGCTGTTTGAAAATTTTGTTGACATTGACAATTAATAGCAGAGTCATCAACAAAGCAAGCTCTGCTAAGTGTGAGACTCCTAGCTTCTTCTTATGACAGACAAGGAAATACCACTAGGTGCCAACACTGCACATTATACATCACTGTCGTATACCTGTTATAAGCATTTCACTGACCGGACATCATGATGATCACTTTACTGTGAATTTCATTTCTGGAGAACAGTAAGATAACACTAGGCTTTAATGATTGACTGAACACTATCAACATGACAATATCAATTTTCTTTTCAGTCAGTGGCATTCAAATCCTTGTAGTACAGGTGCAGAGCTTGAGTTGTAAAGACTGTTTAGTCTGCAGCACACTGTCATTCTTTTCATTTTCTGTTACATTACCTATGTAAATGATTCAGTAATTTTCTCAAGAGTCCTCGTGTTGTACCATTTCCCGAACAATCACCATGATCCCAAAAACCTGGTGCCATCATTTCTCCGAGTAACAAAGCTTTTTTGTGTATTTTCGTCTTAGTTAACCGGAGTACCTATTACCATGAAAATTATGTTGGTGACAACTCACTGTATTTGTGAACACAAACTAATGGATTTGCTGCCATTAGCTGAACTGGGCAGAGACATGTTAATCTGCTACTTTATGGTAACATGCCACTGTCTTCATTATGTTATTTAGGAAACCAAACAAAATGTACAGTGTTAAGTTACAACAGGGATTTTAACACCAAGGGAGATAGTGAAGTCTTCAGATACTGTACTTATTCATGTGGATGTCTGTTCCACTCTCCAGCCTCTGTCCAGACTTCAGTTTTTCTGCATCAATTGAAATTAATGTTGGCATGGTTGCTTTGGAAAGGACACAGCCAATTCTCTTCCTCCTACCTCCAAATCTAAGCTCGTGCTCAGTCTCTAATGAGCTTGCTGTCAACAGGAATGCTTCACTTTTATGTGGCAAGGGGGGGGGGGGGGCAGAAGGTTAAAAGGGCAGTTCTCCCGTGTGCAATGACACAGCAGTCTCTTTTCCTTTCACTTAATACGTACATGAACACTCTTTGTGAAGGCAAGTTCTGATACATTTACATACATTTCCACTTCAGTTCATGTGGCAGTGTACTGTCCACCCACTACCTATTTTGTCTCATTCCAGTAGCCACAGAAAATATTGTAATGTGTCCAAGCTGTGTCAGTCAAGAAAATTTGTGTTTTAAACTAACAATGTCAAATTTCCAGCCAACTGGTTGCAAATAGAATTTAAAATTCTGTAACTAGTTTTCAACACCAACTAGGGGTGTCTTCTTCAGAAGAAACTGTTACCTTACATATGGTTAAAAAGAAATTTGAGCGACATCGCTCTAGTCATTGTTTTGACTAGAGTGATGCTGCTCAAATTTCCTTTTAACCAGATGTAAGGTAACAGTTTCTTCTGAAGAAGACACCCCTAGTTGGCGTTGAAAACTAGTTAAAGAATTTTAAATTCTATTTGCAACCAGTTGGCTGGAAATTTGACATTGTAATTAATTACAGTTGCTGATCACAGCCAAGTTCAAAACATTAAGTTTACATTAATGTTTTTTTTTTTTTTTATCACAGCTAATACCAGAATTTTCAGCTGAAATGATGACTCTGATAGTTGCAAGACATATTTACATAACTTCCAACTTACCAGTGATATTGTCACAAAGAATTCGTGAAGTAATTATCCTGCCATATGGACTGAACAGATTTTCCAAGTCCTGCTGTGTCATGTTTTTTGGCAGCCCACTGACATACAGGTTTGCTCCTTTGATGGCTTCACTGCTTGGCCGTGCATATGAAACCTGAAACAAATATTGAAACTCGTAAGTGTTTCACTAAGATTTTCTTCTAATAGTGTACTATAGCCATAGACTTTATGAGCCGAGATTGGTTCCGTCAAGGATATTATTTTATCTGCAGAATCTCATTAACAGCATCAACTGGCCAATGAATATTATTGGTACACCAACAGTCACGGATGCCGAATCTAAAGAGGGTAATTTTGAGAATTTCACATAAATTTCCTGTTCATGTTACAGCAGAAGGTGCAGATTTCAACTTAACTATAGTGTGGACAACTACTGATTAGAGCATGTGGTAGGCACAGGGAATCTTGTGAAATTTTCTGAATGTCTTATCCGAAATGTATTTTTGGCAGTTAATCAAAGGACCATCTCATGGCAGCAACATATTAGATTTCCTAGTCATGAACAGGCTTTAACATTTCTGATGAGACAGTGATTAACACGGACTCTGTTCTCAGGAGACCATTACATTCTGAAAATGGTTGTAAATAAGAACATAAATAAAGATAGAAGTATCTTCGTGTTTAACAGGAGTGTCAAGTAACTCATTTCTGATTGCCTCAGGACTCAGCATGAAAAATTAATCTCTGACACTGACAATGTTGAGCATCAATGGGCAACATCAGAGAAGAAGTATTCTGCTCCACGGATGAAGTTCTGGAGTACTGTACAATAGGCTTTACACAGCTATGGGTTGAGCATCATTGTGAGGGAAGACAAGGACTTGCTGTGGTTCAACAGCAGCATTAGAGAGCTGCTACAAAAGCAAAGAAAACTTCCCACAAATTTAAATGTTGCCAAAGCTTGCACTGTAGTTCCTCATTTAAATCACTGCATGAACCCCAGAATGACAGAATAAAACGAAGTGACCATGGGATAGAAGAACTGAAACTGCATAATGGGGAAGGCCACTTGACCTGACAGGATATGAAAACATTTCTAGGCAGAGTATATGAAATAATTTGCTCCTCCTCTAATATCAGTGGTACCATAGGTTACTGGAGATTTCAAGTGTTTCTAATGATTGGAAAAACACTCACATCATTCTCATTTTCAAGCATAATTGTCAAACAGAGAGAGAAAACTATAGGCCCTACAACGTATCTCCATTTTTGAAGAGTTTTAGAGTTTTGGTGCATTTTTAATGCTCACGTATTATGACAACCCAGGTCACTGTATTCATCCACAAGATGTAGAAATCAGTTGTCTAATTTGATGCCATGTTCCTCCTCTCCCGAAAGGTGTTCAATACTTTTCTGCACTGCAGCATATGGAACAAATAGACAAGTTTATGGAATATTGCAGCAGCTTCTTGTGAGAGGTCTTCAGATATGAAAGTAACTGTGGGTGTATAATACATAAATTTTATAGGAGCATTACTTCTTGCAACACCAACAAGACTGTATACCCGCATTATCATGGACAAATACAAACTGATTATGGCATTGCACTCATTAGAATATAGTTGAAATTAACACTTGAATCAACGTTAAGATCTCAGAACTGTAGCTCATAATATCTGTGTATGCAGTTTTATTTTTTAAATAATTTGGAATCTACAGTTTCAAGTTGACTGTTGAAATAATAATAATAATAATAATAATAATAATAAATCCCGTGGAGGCCCAGGAAAAGAATAGGCCTCCGGTATGTTCTACCAGTCTTAAAAGGCGACAAAAAGAACAAACCACTAATAGGGCTAACCCCCCTTTTAGTGTGATTAGTTGGTTCAGGACAGAACTAAAGAAGCCTCGGACAAGCGCCGTCATGGTCGGGGACGATGCTTGAACCCTATGCCCGCCTACAATGGTAACGACACTGCTAGCCAACTGGAAAATGATTCAAATCCAAATAGAGGTGTTTTGCAGGATATGCTTCCTGCAACCACCCTAGAAGGAAAACAAAGACAGAGGATGAGATGGTCAGATGAAGTTAATCGACACCTCATGGTCTGTTATTACCAAGCAACAAATCTAGGAACCAACACAACTGGATACAGATCACAAGTATACACAACATTTATCACCAGATACCCAGAATTAAATTTTTTAACAGAACAACGACTAGCTGATCAGATCCGTGTAATAATCAAAAATAATAGGCTACCCCAGTCAGAATTAGAAAACATCAAACAACAAGTTCAACAAATACTGGAACAAAATAATGTGCAATCAGAAGAAGAAGAAGAAGAAGAAGAAGAAGAAAATACAGTAATGGACTCAAACATCCCAGAGCAAACAAACAAAGAACAACACGCATCAATTGAACAGTCAGAGGAAAACGAAGTGACACACATGTTAGATATAGAAGAAAAATTTCAGCTGACATATATAGAATACAAAGACACAAATACAGACATTAGACCATTCTTGCATAGACCGCCAAATAACCCACAAGTCGAAACAACAATAAAAACTATCAACACAATCATACACAACAAAATAAATGAAAACACAACTATGGAAGAGTTACAACTACTGGTTTATATAGGAGCACTCACTACACTAAATATGCACACTAGGCAGAGATCAGAACCAACCAACACACAGAAGAAACCCACAAAACCAGCATGGCAACACATGCTACAGATCAGAATAGAAAAACTGAGAAAAGACATCGGACAGCTAACACAATTTATAAGAAATGAAATGTCAGAAAAAAGAAAAAAAGAAAAAAAAAAAAAACGAAAAAGGTTAGGTAAAATCTCACAACAAGAAGTGATAGAGCAATTACATGAAAAGAAGCAGAAATTACAAGCATTGGCCAAACGACTTAGAAGATACAAAAAAAAAGTGAAAATAGAAGGAAATAGAAGGAAACAGAAGGAAACAAAACCAAACATTCAACACAAACCAAAAGAAATTTTACCAGACAACAGATAACACACAGATTAAAATAGACAATCCACCAAACATAACAGACATGGAACACTTCTGGAGCAACATATGGTCAAACCCGGCACAACATAACAGGCATGCACGGTGGATACAAGCAGAAACAGATACGTACAAGGTGATACCACAAATGCCTGATGTGATAATTTTGCAACATGAAGTCACCCAAGCAATTAATTCTACTCACAATTGGAAAGCCCCTGGAAATGATAAAATAGCAAATTTCTGGCTAAAGAAATTCACCTCAACACATTCACATCTAACTAAATTATTTAACAGTTATATTGCAGACCCATACACATTCCCTGATACACTTACAAAAGGAATAACTTATCTGAAACCTGAAGATCAAGCAGACACAGCAAACCCAGCTAAATATCGCCCCATAACATGCCTACCAACAATATACAAAATATTAACTTCAGTTATTACACAGAAATTAATGACTCATACGATACAGAACAAAATTATAAATGAAGAACAAAAAGGCTGTTGCAAAGGAGCACGAGGATGTAAAGAGCAACTGATAATAGATGCAGAGGTGACATATCAAGCTAAAACCAAACTTAAGTCGCTGCACTACGCATACATTGATTACCAAAAAGCTTTTGATAGTGTACCCCACTAATGGTTGCTACAAATATTGGAAATATACAAAGTAGATCCTAAATTGATACAGTTCCTAAACATAGCAATGAAAAATTGGAAAACCACACTTAATATCCAAACAAATTCAAATAATATCACATCACAGCCAATACAGATAAAGCGTGGAATATACCAAGGAGACTCATTAAGTCCTTTCTGGTTCTGCCTTGCTCTGAACCCACTATCCAACATGCTAAATAATACAAATTACGGATACAATATTACTGGAACATACCCACACAAAATCACACATCTGCTATACATGGATGATCTAAAACTACTGGCAGCAACAAATCAACAACTGAACCAATTACTAAAGATAACAGAAGTATTCAGCAATGATATAAATATGGCTTTTGGAACATACAAATGTAAGAAAAATAGCATAGTCAAGGGAAAACACACTAAACAAGAAGATTACATATTGGATAACCACAGCGACTGCATAGAAGCGATGGAAAAAACATACCTATAAATATCTAGGATACAGACAAAAAATAGGAATAGATAATACAAATATTAAAGAAGAACTAAAAGAAAAATATAGACAAAGACTAACAAAAATACTGAAAACAGAATTGACAGCAAGAAACAAGACAAAAGCTATAAATACTTATGCTATACCAATATTGACCTACTCATTTGGAGTAGTGAAATGGAGTAACACAGACCTAGAAGCACTCGATACACTTACACGATCACAATGCCACAAATATAGAATAAATCACATACATTCAGCAACTGAAAGATTCACATTAAGCAGAAAGGAAGGAGGAATGGGATTTATCAACATAAACCTACATTATGGACAGGTAGAGAATTTAAGAAAATTCTTTATAGAACGAGCAGAAACTAGCAAAATACACAAAGCAATCACTCATATAAATACATCGGCTACACCACTACAATTTCATAACCACTTCTACAACCCTTTAGATCACATAACATCAACAGATACGAAGGAAGTAAATTGGAAAAATAAAACACTACATGGCAAGCACCCATATCATCTAACACAGCCACACATCGATCAAGACGCATCCAACACATGGCTAAGGAAAGGCAATATATACAGTGGGACTGAAGGATTCATGATTGCAATACAGGATGAAACAATAAACACCAGATATTACAGCAAGCGTATTATTAAAGATCCCAATACCACAAGAGATAAATGCAGACTTTGCGAACAACAAATAGAAACAGTAGATCACATCACAAGCAGATGTACAATACTAGCAAATACATAATACCCCAGAAGACATGACAATGTAGCAAAAATAATACATCAACAGCTTGCCTTACAACATAAACTTATAAAACACGTTCCCACATACAAGTATGCACCACAAAATGTACTGGAGAATGATGAATACAAATTATACTGGAACAGAACCATTATAACAGATAAAACAACACCACATAACAAACCTGACGTCATACTCACCAATAAAAAGAAGAAATTAACACAACTAATCGAAATATCCATACCCAATACAACAAATTTACAAAAGAAAACTGGAGAAAAAAATTGAAAAATACATCCAACTGGCTGAGGAAGTCAAGGACATGTGGCATCAGGATAAAGTTGACATTATACCAATTATACTATCAACTACAGGAGTCATACCACACAATATCCACCAGTACATCAATGCAATACAGCTACATCCTAACTTGTATCAATAATCACGGATTTCTGTAGTTGTATATACATGTTCAATTAGCCGAAAGTTCCTAAATGCAATATAACATATATCGTACAGTTAAAAGGAAGTCACGCTTGATCAAGGTCCTCTTGACTTTCCATTTTTGACCAGACATAACGTCTGGGAAAAGAAAGAAAGAAAGAAAGAAAGAAAGAATAATAATAATACAAAAGAAATTGTCAGTCGTGGAAATTTAAGCATTTTTATGGGTAACATATTTAATAAAATGTGAGTTTGAATTGAGGAACTTGGGATACTTTAATGTGCTGACTATATTCTGACTGTTTCAGGTAAGTTATAAATTTAAATAGAAGATTGTAGTAGGAGAACGATAGCTACAGTCACGAGAGATTTGAATCCGTTTAACTTTATGAGTTATTCTTCTGCTCTGCAATAGTGAAGCTTCTAATAGAAGACTGAGCTATGTTTTGTTAGCAAAGAAGCACTCCATTATATTCTAGTTTTGATTCTCACTGAAACAATCCTCAGGAAATGTACTCCAACCATCAAGGCAGTAGCTTAGAAAACCCTCATTTGACCAGTACATTAACATTGTTTATCATTATGGGACCTGCACCCGATAGGTTTTATAGAGGAAATACAGACGATCCAATGAAGAGTGGCGCGTTTCATTACAGAATCAAAGCGCGGAACCATCACCAAGATGTGCAGCCAACTTCAATGGCAGACGCTGCAAGAAAGTTGTTCTGCATCACAGTGTGGCCCAATGTTGAAAGTTCTGAGAGCATACGTTCCTACAAGAGTTAACCAATATAGTGCTTTCTGCCAGGAAAGACCATGTCCACTTTCCAAATTGCCTTTATTTATTTTTGTTAATGCTTTCTTATTTGACAGCCAAGTAATTTTGTTACTTACGACTACCTTTTTTCATTCTCTGTTCCTGTGGGATCTAAGCCCCCACACATTAGTAGATACACAGAGTTTTTCCTAGCCATTTACAGTTACTTCAACATAATTTATACATTTTCGAATGGACATTATCTTGCTGTTTGTGAAGAATATTGTGGGCAGTTTCTGAATGGCGGATCACCCAACTCACAGGAGTACTAGTATATTAAAGAAATAGTTTCCAGTATCACTACAGTCATTAAAATGTCGTCTTACAGCAAGGGACATATGCTTACAAGTATCCCACAAATCTAAGTATGGGAAATATGAGATCAGCATGTCTACTATCTATTCATAATTAGCTGCTCGTCGCCTGTTAACACTATATGAATTGTTCACTTTAGACTAACGATTCACTGATTGTGCGACAAAAATCCACATAACACTGAATAAATACTTTCTCCTCTGTACATACAGGGCTTGGACAAAAATATGGGAAACAAAAGCAACACATTATCATGCGTAACAGGGTTTATGGAACATGTTGGAATACAAAACAGTTTCCAGTGGTCTCGGAATTAATGAATACAGGTGCTGCATGGTTTTCAAGGGAATCTCGTACCATTCTTACTACAAAATAGTGTTGAGCTCAAGTAAAGATGGACATGAATGGCGGTAACAGTCCCTTCTCTCCAAAGTCTACCAAACTCACTCAATAATATTAAGATCCGGTGACTGCAGTGGGCAGGAGAGATGTGACTATTCACATCATGCTCACAAAAGAAGTCCTGGTCAATGCAAGTTGTGTGAACACGGACCCTGTCGTTTTTTAACACATCATCATCATTTGAGATGAAACGTTAGACCGAGGGATAGACCTGATCAGCCAAAATGGTCACATGATCCATGACGGCAATGCATCAAACACAAAAAGCCCCCCCCCCTCCCCTACTCCCCCATGTTTAACTCTTCAGACAAACTCTGCCAGATGTTAGCAACAATGTGCGAGAAGACTCATCTGACCAAGTGACTTTCTTCCACTGCTCCACACCACGTTTTCCTGTTACAGGCACTTGCATCACTAACGAGTGGGTATGGAATTCCAGCTCGCCCTGCAAGTCCCTGCCCACGGAGATCCACGCGACTTTCAGTTCTGCAGTGACTTTTGCAACTTTCATCCCCTTACTGTTCGTCACAATCCTCTTCAACAAATGTCTGTCGTGATCACTAAATGCAAACTTTCGTGTGTATTTTGACTTAGCCAATTACTTTTTTCTGCTTTCCCTGTATGTGGTACGAGTCTTCAATACGCTCCTCTTGCAACGCTAAACATTTCAGCTCCGTTGGTTACAGAAGCACCTAACATATGAGCATCAACAATTTGCCCACATTCAAATTCACTTAGCACCGACATAATGCACTCAGCTACCTAGAACACTGTTCTGACCTAACACTTGAAATGCATTCAGGACACTGCACACATGCCATTCGTGGTCAAATACAACAGCGCAACCTGCAACTTTGGCTAACATCTGCACTGCACTGATGTTCAAGCATGCGTTTCTCACTCTGTTTATATCTTTTTGTCCTACTCCTGTATGTGGTGCAGTGGCACCTCCCTTACTTAGCTTTGTTATTGCTGATCTCTCATCCAGGGCAAAGTCCCGTGGAAAAGAACGAAGGCGAATACTGTGTATAAGAAATGTAAAGGAACAGATCCGCATAATTACATGCCAATATTAGTAACATCATTTTTTTTTGCAGGATTCTTTAACACATTCTGAATTTGAATATAATAAATATCCTTCAGACAGAAAAGAATACGTCTCTAACTCAGCACTGACTTAGGAAGCATCACTCTAGCAAAACTCTGCTTGCCATTTTCTGATACCTACAAACAGTGGTTGAAGGGCAACAGGGAGATTCCATAATCCTGCATTTCCGGGAAGCGTTTGATGCAGTGCCCCAATGCAGACCTTTAGCGAAGGTACGAGCATACGGAACAGGTTACCAGATATGAGAGGTGTTTGAAGGTTTCTTAAGTAATAGAACCCAGTATGTTGTCCTCAATGGCGAGTGTTCGTCAGAAACGAGGGTATCGTCAGGAGCACCCAAGGGAAGTGTGAATGGACAGCTCAATGTGTACGTACATAAAGCATCTGATAGTCAGGGTGAACAGCGATTTACGGCTGTTTGCTAATGAGGCTGTAGTGTCGTCCTGTAGTGACTTTAGTGGGAGGCAAGATGACAGAATCTCTACTGAGCGAGGTGGCGCAGTGGTTAGCACACTGGACTCTCATTTGGGAGGACGACGGTTCAATCCTGTGTCCAGCCATCCTCATTTAGGTTCTCCGTGATTTCCCTAAATCACCTCAGGCAAATACCGAGAGGGTTCCTTTGAAAAAGCACAGCCGACTTAATTCCCCGTACTTCCCCAATCCGATGAGACCGATGACCTCACAGTTTGGTATCCTCTCCCCACATTAACCCAACCCAACAGAATTTCTAGATGGCGTGGTGAATAGTTTGCGTATAAATATTTCAGATAATGCGGATGAGTAGGAAAAAAATTCTGTAACGATCCAGTACAGCATTATTGACGTGCTGCTTAACACAGTCCCATCGATAAAATGTCTAGGCGGAACGTTGCAGAGCGATATGAAATGGAATGAGCACGTCAGGTTGAGAGTAGGGAAAGCGAATGTTCGACTTAGTTTTGTGGGGAGAATTTTGGAAATGTCTAGCTCATCTATAAAGGGGGCTGCCTATGGAACACCCGAGCGACCTCTTCTTGAATACTGCTCGAGTACTTTGATTTCCAATCAGGTCGGATTAAAGAAATGCAACGAAGCACTTCAGATGCGTACTGCTAGATTTGTTACCGGGCAGGTTCGATCAGCAATGCAAGTATTACAGAGATGCTTCGGTTACTCAAACGGGAATCCGTAGAGCAAGAAGACGAACTTTTCGCCACGCACTATTGGGGAAATATAAAAAGCCGTCATTTGCGGCAGACTGCAATCTGATGCTACTGCCGCCAACATATATTTCGCCTAAGGACCGCGATTATCAAATGACAGATTAGGGCTCCTACCAAGGCTTGTAAAAAGTCCTTTTCCCTCACTATTTGAGGATGGAACATGAAAGGAAATGACTAGTAGTGGTGCACGGTATCCTCCGCCATGTACCGTACGGTGGCTTGCGGAATGTGTATGTGTAGATGCATATCTGGCCTGAGTGTCATAGCAGTAAACATGTTTAGAGAAAACTGATGATACTACGCATACATTAAGAGTTTTAGTATTATGCAACGTAAATCACCAACTAGTTTACTGATTATCTACTTTGATTACGCGAAATAACGTGCTATTGTTGAAGCGGCAGCCTATCATAGCCCGTAACGCAACAAAGCATTCCTACTGGTTAGAAAACATCGCACATCTTTCCTGTTTATCGGAAGGGTAGTTGACAGATGATTAGATTACATGAATACTAGTTCCATGGATCATGAATACGATATTTCGTAATGATGTGGAGCGAGTCAAATAATGTACATCCACACGACTGATTTGAGTGTAGCATGAAACACTGGAGTAAGTTCTATGCTTGTGTATTAGACTGACGGGACGAAAGTAATGGGGGTGCCTCCTAATATTGTGTCGGACCTGTTTTTGCCCGGCAGCAACTCGACATAGCATGGAATCAGAATGTCGACAGAAGTCCCCTAGAGAAATATTTAGCCACGTTGCCTCTGTAGCCGTCCATAGCTGCGAAAGTGTTCTCAGCGCAGTATTTGGTGGACTAACTGATCTTTCGATAATGTCCCATATAAGTGTTCGATGGGTGGCCAATCATTCGTTGTAATTCTGCAGACTGTTCTTCAAACCAATCGCGAACAATTGTGCCCAGTGCCGTGGCACATTGTCAACCCTGAATATTCCATTGCTGTTTGGGAGCTGGAGTCCATAAATGACTGCAAATGGTCTTCAAGTAGCTGAACATAACGTTTTCCAGTCGATGATCGGTTCAGTTAGATCAGAGGGCCCAGTCCAGTCTCTGTAAACACGGCTCTCATTATTATGGAACCATCACCAGCTTGCATAGTGACTTGTTTAGATCTTGGCTACATGGCTTCGTGGGGTCTGCGCCACATTCGAACCCTACAATTAGTTCTTAGCAACTTAAATCGCGACTCATCTGACGAGGTTACGGTTTTCCAGTGGTCTAGGGTCTAACCGATACGGTCACGAAGCCAGAAGCGGCGCTGCAGGCGATGTCGTGGTTTCAGCAAAGGCGCTCGCGTCGGTCGTCTACTTCCAAAGCCTATTAACGCCAAATTCCACCAACTATCCTCACGGATACGCTCGTCGTATGTCCCACACTGATTTCTCTGGTTATTTCACACAGTGTTGCGTATCTGTTAGTACTGGCAAGCCTACGCTAACGTCGCTGCTGTGTCGTTAAGTGAACTGTGTTTTCTCTGGTGAGAGGTAATGCCTGAAATTTGGTATTCTCGTCACACCTTTTGACACTTTGGGTTTCGCAATATTGAATTTCCGAGATGGAATGTCCCATGCGTCTAGCTCCATCTACCATTTCACGTTCAAAGTTTTTTTAATTCCCGTTGTGCGCCCATAACTACGTCGGAAACCCTTTCACATGAATCAGCTGAGTACAAACGACAGCTCCGCCAATGTATTACCAGTTTATACCTTGTGTAGGCGATACTAAAGCCATCTATGTATGTGCATATCGCTATACCATGACTTTTGTCGCCTCAGTGTATCATTTTTGAAAACTAAACTTTTTCTTACGAATTAATATTTCCTCAAGCCGACATCGTCCCTGAGATCCAGAAGGCAGTATTTGACGACACCCAGCTTAAAGTCTTCATTGACTTGGGGAAGGCGTTTGATATAGTTCTGCACTATTTGTTTATTAATAAACAATCGAACCACATAACTGATTCAGTACTTAATAAGATAGAAGAATCTTCATCAGATATGACTAGCCATGTTGGGACGGAATCGTCTGACATGAAAAATTTCGTGAGTACGGGAAGAACCGTTACATGGCCGTTAGTGTTGACGGCTAGTCAAAGTCTGATCATCACTAGTAAAAAAGTTACGTAATGTTTGTTTGCAGTCCTGGTACACACTGAAATCTCCACGCAAAACTAACAAAGCGAAACACCTAGGAGCCAAAACAAAATGTTTCTTCCAACATCCTGCACGACATTTTGAACATGATAACAGATAGCTGCCCGCTATGCATCCAGACTGCTCACACCCATTTATAAGGACCACCTAAACGGAGCAGCTGTGACAGGCCGATCCAAATCACTTCTGTAGTCGCCTTATTACCGTGGACGAGTGCTGGATGTGTAACTAGGAGCTCGTGACGAAGAAACAAGCTGCGGGAACAGGTGGATTCACCGCCGCCGAAATTGGTGAAGTCCGAATGGTCATTGGGCATGGCGAAACTGGAGTTTTTGAAACTGCCATGGTATGCTCATACCAAAGTTTGCTATTAACACTGACGGTTAATCACTTACCTAAGTCCACATATCCCAAGGCCAGCCTGTTATCTCTATCTGCTTCATCCAGTGCTGGGCATACAGACTATAATTTGACTCTGGAACAAACAACGTGGAACTATTTTTCTTACTTTAAAATGAAACTTATTAATAGCTTTTTAAATAAATGTGAACTATCAAATTACTTCCGGGAATTCAGCAAGGTAACACTTTCAGCGACCGCCGATATTTCGGCGGGAGAACACCCCGCCATTTTCAAGGCAAACTGCAACGGACAGGCGGCGTACATGCAAATTTAATACCTCGGTTCTTTGATAGAAGCAGGAAAGGTAAAACACACACACACACACACACACACACACACACACAACACTAGTGCCACCAAAGATGACCAAAGTCAGAGCTATCGATAGTGAGACTATGAATGCGCAGGTGAGGCAGCATTGACTGTTCCTCTGTTTTTTGACAAGGGAGAGAGCCGAATTCCAAACAGAGTTTAAAACAGAAACCTCCATCCCTGTTAACAAGGTTGCTCGCTAATTTAATCTCAACTGCCTCCCTAATGACACTGTCCCAATAGCTGGACGTGCATGCCAATATCTCGGTGTTATTATATAACATGGGGTGACTAGTATCCAAGCGATGTTCGGCAATAGCAGATCTATTTGGCTGCTGTAATCGTGTGTGCCGTTTATGCTCACAAGGGAACCTCCCCATCGCACCCCCCTCAGAACTAGTTGTAAGTTGGTACAGCGAATAGGCCTTGAAAAACTGAACACAGATCAATCGAGAAAACAGGAAGAAGTTGTGTGGAACTATGAAAAAATAAGCAAAATATACAAACTGAGTAGTCCATGTGTAAGATAGGCAACATCCTGGTGGTTGTAAACCTATGAGCGCCGTGGTCCCGTGGTTAGCGTGTGCAGTTGTAGAACGATAGGTCCTTGGTTCAAGTCTTCCCTCGGGGGAAATTTTAATTTTTTATTTTCAGACAATTATCAAAGTTCAGGCACTCACATATAATCAACTTCGCTCTCCAAAATTCCAGGACATGTTCAGATTTGCTTGGACATATGCAGGATTTGACGGTCTACACACGGAAAAATTTGAAAACGTTAAAAACATATGTTTTGACAGAGCACAGACAAAACTGTGCGACTGTGAAACTGTTGCATTCATTTGTTGCAGTTTATGTGACAAATTCTTATGTTTTCACACTTTTTTGGGAGTGATTATCACATCCACAAGAAAACCTAATTGAGCAAGGTAGAAGAATCTTTTTACCCATTCACCAAGTGTACAAGTTAGGTGGGTCGACAACATATTCCTGTCATGTGACGCACATGCCGTCACCAGTGTCGTATAGAATTTATCAGACGTGTTTTCCTGTGGAGGAATCGATTGACCTATGACCTTGCAATCAAATGTTTTCGGTTTCCATTGGACAGGCACGTCCTTTCGGCTACTAATCGCACGGTTTTGCGGTGCGGTCGCAAAACACCGACACTAAACTTATTACAGTGAACAGAGACGTCAATGAACGAACGGACAGATCATAACTTTGCGAAAATAAAGAAAGTAAACGTTTCACTCTAGGGAAGATTTGAACCAAGAACCTCTCGTTCCGCAGTTGCTCACGCTAACCACGGGACCACTGCGCTCCTGAACTCAGATTCTCCTAGATGTTGCCTATCTTGCACATGGACTACTCAGTTTGCATATTTTGCTTAGTTTTTTCATAGTTCCACACAACTTCTTCCTGTTTTCTCGATTGATCTGTGTTCAGTTTTTCAAGGCCTATCCACTGTGCCAACTTATAACTAAATCTGAGGGGGGTGCGATGGGGAGGTTCCCTTGTCAGTACATCTGTCCTCCACGGTCCTGATAGTTTGACCAATATATGCCATGCCGCAGCTACAAGGAATAAGATATACACCCGCCTTACGCAGTCCAAGATCATCCTTAACGGAACTCAAAAGTGCTCTAATTTTAGATGGAGGTCGGAAAACACATTTCACATCGTATTTCCGTAAAATACGACCGATCGTATTGGACGTGTTTCCTACGTAAGGCAAAAAGGCAGTAGACTTAGGTGTTGACTCAGAATTATCATCAACCACCCAATGTACAGTTGGTCGATAGCGCAACGCACGTTCAATATGTCAATCACTATAACCATTTTGACGAAATGTAACTTCAAGATGGGACAGCTCAGCTGGCAAAGTCTCAGCGTCAGAAACGACATGTGCCCTGTGTACCAAGGTACGAAGTACCCCTTCACGCTGAGTCGAATGGTGACAACTATTAGCTTGTAAGTACAAGTCTGTGTGAGTACGTTTCCTGTAGACTGCATGTCCCAATGATCCATCATCCTTCCTCCTAACCAACACGTCGAGAAAGGGAAGGCAACCATCCTCTTCCACCTCCATCGTAAAACGAATGTTCGGGTGGATCGAGTTCGGATGTTCTAGAAAGACATCCAAATTCTCCCTACCGTGAGGCCAAACAACGAAGGTATCGTCAACGTATCTAAAGAAACAGGCGGGTTTTAAAGGCGCCGACTCCAATGCACGTTCCTCGAAGTCTTCCATAAACAAATTTGCGATCACAGGAGACAACGGACTACCCATCGCAACTCCATCTGTCTGCTCGTAATACTGGTCATTAAATAAAAAGTAAGTGGATGTCAACACATGCCTAAAGAGATTAGTTAAATCGGCACCAAACCTGGCTTCAATTAACCGCAACGAATCAGACAGAGGAACACGAGTGTAGAGAGAGACCACATCGAAACTCACTAAAATATCAGAGTCGTTCAGCCTCAGTCCCTCCAAACGACGTAAAAAATCAGCTGAGTTCCTGATATGATGTTCACACCGTCCTACTTGTGGACTCAACAGAGAAGCAAGATGCTTGGATACACGATATGTCGGAGCGCCGATGTTACTCACTATAGGACGGAAAGGAACCCCTTCCTTATGAACCTTTGGAAGGCCATATAACCTAGGGGGAACGGCACTATAGGTGTTAAGCCTCTTGATTGTGTCCTGCGACAAACCACTTTTCTTCAGGAGGCTGTTGGTCTTTCAACACTTTTCGTGGGGTCAGCATCGATTCTGCGATACGCTGAATCAGATAGTAAACGTTGCATCTTTTGTACATAATCATGTTTATTTAAAACAACGGTGGCATTGCCCTTGTCATGATTATGTACAAAAGATGCAACGTTTACTATCTGATTCGGCGTATCGCAGAATCGATGCTGACCCCACGAAAAGTGTTGAGAGAAAGACCAACAGCCTCCTGAAGAAAAGTGGTTTGTCGCAGGACACAATCAAGAGGCTTAACACCTATAGTGCCGTTCCCCCTAGGTTATATGGCCTTCCAAAGGTTCATAAGGAAGGGGTTCCTTTCCGTCCTATAGTGAGTAACATCGGCGCTCCGACATATCGTGTATCCAAGCATCTTGCTTCTCTGTTGAGTCCACAAGTAGGACGGTGTGAACATCATATCAGGAACTCAGCTGATTTTTTACGTCGTTTGGAGGGACTCAGGCTGAATGACTGATATTTTAGTGAGTTTCGATGTGGTCTCTCTCTACACTCGTGTTCCTCTGTCTGATTCGTTGCAGTTAATTGAAGCCAGGTTTGGTGCTGATTTAACTAATCTCTTTAGGCATGTGTTGACATCCACTTTTTATTTAATGACCAGTATTACGAGCAGACAGATGGAGTTGCGATGGGTAGTCCGTTGTCTCCTGTGATCGCAAATTTGTTTATGGAAGACTTCGAGGAACGTGCATTGGAGTCGGCGCCTTTAAAACCCGCCTGTTTCTTTAGATACGTTGACGATACCTTCGTTGTTTGGCCTCACGGTAGGGAGAATTTGGATGTCTTTCTAGAACATCTGAACTCGATCCACCCGAACATTCGTTTTACGATGGAGGTAGCAAAATTAGCAAATATAATTCGTAAAATTCACGAATACAACACCTGAAGTGAAGTTTATGAGAGAAGTATGTCAGCCACTTTAAACAAAAATTGGTGTTATACAAGGTGACGACGTAGCACCTTTACTATTTAACGGCGTTACACAAAAACATGATTAAGCTCGAATTTGTAACAAAAGAGATTAGAAAACTGAACGTATATTACTGTGAATGAAAGAAAACTGAACTTAGGTGAAGTGTCTGATTTTTGCAGACATTTTATCACCACTGCCAGAAAGTCTGACAGAAGTAGCTCCTTAAATCTTCTGGAAAAAATAGTGGAAAGAATTCTCTCGTAATCAGATGGAAAAACTGAATTCACGACAAATACAAGAATGCACCAACTTATGTAGAAACGTTAAACAGAGCGAATTAGTGAGACTTACTGTGCCTGAGAAAATATACAGCAGAACGGACTACAGAATCTGCAATCTATTTAATAGTTAATGAAATGAAACTAGCATATGGTTCGACAAAAAATAACCCTAACAAAACACGTACATCTAGAAAAAAAGCGAAACAAATATAGCATAGGACAGTGTATTGTAGTTAGTGCTAAGATGAGAATGTTTAACTGAATTTGAATCCTTTTAGAAATATGGTTGCCATACAAACTACAGATAATTGGAAAATTAGAAGATGTCACCCTCGTTAACTTGGAAAATATCAGAAGTAGTTGGAAAGTGAATATTTATCTTCTTGGGATACCTCTACCGAATGAACGAGAGCAGGCTAATGAAACAAATACTCCAGTATTTCTAGAATATACATCAAGAATAGCGTTGGTTACAGAAATGAGAAAACTAGAAAGGGACAACATCGAAGACTCGCACATAACAAAAAGAAAACTTTTTAAACAAAAAATTTTAAGGCTGTTAAGAGAAGATACGAAATTATTTCTTATGAAATTAGTTTGGCGGTAAAACGAGGGAAATTTTGTCTTCTGGAGGCTAGTTTTCTTCCTGCACACTTGTGTTGTCATGCTCTAACTATGCTGTAATCTTTATCAGACAGTATCGTCTTTAGGGGAAAAAAAAAGAAACCTTCCGCAGATCTTAGTCTAGTGGTTAGCGTTGCTGCCTCTGGATCACGGGGTCCCAGGTTTGATTCCCGGCCAGGTTGGGGATTTTCTCTGCCCGGGGACTGAGTGTTTGTGTTGTCCTTCTTCACCACCACCACCACCACCACCACCACCACCACCACGACGACAGTGGCTCGACTGGACTGTGAAAAAAATTCGACTGCGTAAAAATTTGTGCTTTGTACTGGCGCTGATGACCGCGCAGTTAGGCGCCCCACAAACCAAACACCAACACCTTTAAAGTTAGCAAGCTACCTACAAGAACTCAGGCTGCGACAAACAATGACAACTTACAAGGGAAACTCCCCGTCGCACCCCTCTCAGATTTAGTGGTATGATGGCCCAGTGGATAGACCGTCAAAAACTGAACAGAGATCTAACATGAAAATAGGAGGAAGGTGTGTGAAAAAAGAACCAAAATAGAAACAGCTAACTGTCTAAGCACATGGAGTTCAAGATCGGGTGAATTACAGGAACAAAGGCGTGTGGTTGTGTGGTCAGGGTGTTGGACTGTAAAGCGGGAGATCTGTATTCACATCTTCCTCATGCCCAAATTTTTTTCACAAAATTATTATGTATCTTTTCTTCTGTAGTCCTGGCAACTATCATACTATACACTGGTTACGGATTACGAGTCATGTGGTGAGAATATATATTGCCGTCGCAGGTAAATGCGATGGATAGTCTCACAGAAATGGGGGAAACAAACGGGTGTGAAGTATGTTACAATAGAGGAATTCAACAGTCAAAACTTCCAAAACGGAACACAAGAGTCATAACATGTGGCAATTGTGTAGAAGAAATAGGATTTAGTACGTCTGGAGGTCCCTTCCTTACACCTCGCTGTTGTAAATGGGCGTTACACCACAACACGGATACAAATTTGAATACAGCGAACAGACTTCAATAACCGGGTGGACAGTTTATAATTTTGTAAAAAAAAGAGCACATAAATATGGGACATGAGGTAGAATTAAACAAGGATCTCTTCCTTTGCAACCAAAATCGTGACCATATAACCACAACGCCGTAGCTATGCAGATTTGGTCAATGTTGCACATCTTAAGCTTGGCCCATTCACTGTTTCTATTTTGCTGCTTCTTTCACAGTCCAGTACACCACCTTCCTGTTTTCATGCTTGATCTGTGTTCAATTTTTGACGGACTATCCACTGGGCCATTTCACCACTAGATCTGAGGGAGGTGCGATGGGGAGTTCCCTTTGTTAGTTACTGTATGGATCAGTGTGATTAGTTCGAGTCTGGTCCACCCCACCCCACCGTAACTATTGTCCTAACTACTTAATGAGACCACCTCTTCTCCATACAGTCCAGTCTTCTGTTGATCATAGCCACACTTTTACTAAGTAGATCTGCCACCTTCCATTATGTGGTCTTCTTCGCCCTTTCGTAGTTCTTGGAACCCAGCAACAGCTTTTCGTCGTCCGGCTACCACCACAGTATCGCCTCGTTAAATACTACGCTCACTTATTTGATTTTCATGAAGATTACAATTAAATTACAATTTCCAATTCAGCACATTTCCCGTCCCATTTGTTTTCCGCTTCCCAACATGCCACTTCCAGTGCAACTGGATTTTTCCCCGTATTTGGCATTAGAAGTCAATGTCTCATTCTCTGAAGTTAAAACTGGTAATAATCACTATTACACTCTTCATATTCGACGGATCATTTTAAGTGCTCAAATATGGGCAGTATTTTTATTATAATGTGCAACACAATGAAATTAATATTAAGAAACGCTGTTGTATTACTGTGCTAGTTCAAATTACAAAATAACCTGAAACAAACTTAAGACTTTCCGTGAAGAGTATTTTCAGAGTGCCGTATGAAATCAAGCTGAAGACATTGTGGATCATACGATACCAACCGGTATCTGTACCTTCGCTTACGAAACGAAAATTCCATACAGAAACCGTTGCCATAGAAACGGTTTCACGTCTAAATACTTTTATTCCATGTATTTAAAACAAAGTTGAAGTTCACACAAAATTTTGTAAATTTAATTCTATTAAATGTGCTAAACATGTACCACCGATTGTTTAACAAATACGTAAACTCTTCCGTTGGCGTAGTATGTCTTGTTTCTGTTGTACAGACTTGGTGAGAAGTGATGGTGAACGGTGGTCGTTTAGTAAGGCTGCAGGAGGATTGTTCGGATTAGTAATTCAAATTGAGTCTTTACAATATGTGGAAAGTTTCAGAAGACAAACGTTTAAAAGTTTAGATGGTTTACTTCATTACGTAATTTGAGAATTACCAGATTTTCACAATCATTTATCAGGTAATATTCTACTTACTGGGCCAATCTGCGGACGTTATGTCTTGAGGAGGACAATGGGAAACCTCGCATCCTACAATGACGTGTTGGAAAATAATGCCTCCGAAGTAACGGGAAAACAAACTTACTTTATTAACATTCTACTTGTTTATTCTTTATGTCTACGTATTTGCAGCCCTCTGCCGCTACAAGGCTCCCAATTTTAGAGTATAACATGGCTGTCTTTAACGTAACTATGTTGGTGCGTAAGAAACAGCGTGCTGTACTAGTTTCGAATTTGGAGAGTTCCTCCACACATGGAGCACCCTCTCCTTCAGCATAACACTGCTAGACCACACGAGCGCAGCGGTATCTGCAACAATCCGACGCCTTGTGTTCACTTCTAATTAGACCATCTCCTCCTCCCCACCATCCTTTCTGTCCATCTCATCCGCCTTCTCTCTCCACGTTATCCAACATGCGTTTACTGGTTCTTATCCCCACAGTATTTCTTTCCAGATAGTAAATAGTATGTGTACCAAGTTTGAATCAAATCTACCAAGGGGTTTAGGACCACCTTTTCCCGTGCCTTTGCCTGCGAACGCGCCAGTTATGATTTCCAGTTTCACCAGTATCTCTAGAGCAGGGTTTCCCAAACTGTGCTCTGCGGGAAGCGAAGGTTTTTCTCGATAATTTGACGATACTAATCATTTTTTGACATTTTATTATTTCTTTGTCATTAGTTATGATTTAAACTTTAAGTAACTAAACAATAAACCAAGTTTATCTTACTTTTAAAAAAATTAAGAAACTTCAAAATGAAGATGTTCCATCAAAGTACCACGATTTTTGAAGTGTCCCGTCAGAAGAAAAATTCCCCCTGAAGTTTCGTTTTCACGCGGTTCATTATTTACGTCGTTTTATCTCCAGAACTGCATATCCTACGATGATAATTTTGGAGGTACATTCAGTGGTGTATGTGAATACTGTCTGCATAATGTGTTGCAGATGAACTACTAGCACGCAAGTAATGAATTGAAACGTCATGCGTGATGTGTCAGTTTTACTGCATGAGAAGTGAAAATGGAAACTACTTTCCTTTCATCATTTTGTGTTGTGAGGAGGGGGGCGGGGGGGGGGGGCGTCCGCGAGACAGGTTTAAAACAATTGTGTGCGAAATTGGTTGCAAGTAACTAAGCGCTCTCATTATCAGTTGTTGGATGAATACAGTATTTGCGCGTCGTGAGCTACGCTTCTTTTCCAACCGCATCCCCACTCCCTTGAAATGCAGGGGTTCCTTCCCCGTAGTAGTTCTTTCCATACAGTAAGTGATGTGTGTACCACTTTCGAGTGAAACTGATCCAGTGGTTTAGGAGGAGATGTGGTAGATAGATACATACATACACTCTTCTAATATGTACGGATGTAACCTCTACTATGTGGAGGTTGTTTCTCGGTTCTGTAGTGGCTTAGGACAGTCTCATTCTGAATTTCTTCACTGCTTGATAAATTCGTCATAAGTCGTATTTGGTCCTTCCCAAATTCCTGTTTTCTTCTGGTTGAATGTGTACCGTCATTTGATCATCCGACAGACTCCCGTATGAACGACATAGTAATAAGCATACCTCGCGTAGAGAAACAGTTGAAGGATTTGAAAGCAAATAAGTCACCAGATCCGGATGGAATCCCAGTTCGATTTTACAAAGAGTACTCTACGGCGCTGGCCCGTTACCTAGCTTGCATCTATCGTGAATCTCTCGCCCAGCACAAAGTGGAAAAAAGAGCATATAACTCCAGTGTATCAGGAAGGTAAAAGAACGGACCCGCAGAATTACAGACCAATATCCGTAACTTCCGTTTGCTGCAGAATCCTTTGATATATTCTCAGCAAAATACAATAAACTTTCTTCAAACTGAGAAGCTTATGTGCACGAATCAGCAGGTTTTTAGAAAGCATCGCTCGTGTGAAACTCAACTTGCCCATTTCTCACATTTTATACTGAGCACTATGGATGAGGGCAACAGGCAGATTCAATCGTTCTAGATTTCCGGAAAACATTTGACACGGTGTCCCATTACAAGCTGTTAGCGAAGGTACGAGCATATGGAATAGGTTCACAGGTATTTCAGTGGCTCGAAGACTTCTTAAATAATAGAATCCAATATGTTGTCCTTGACGGCGAGTGTTTACCAGAGACAAGGGTATCGTCAGGAGTGCCCCAGGGAAGAGTGACAGGACTGCTGTTCTGTATGTACATAAATGATTTGGCTAACAGGGTGGATAGGAATTTGGGGTTGTTTGCTGATGATGCCGTTGTGTACGGTAAGCTGTCTAGGCTGAGTGACTGAAGGAAGATACATAACACAGTCAGGTCGTTTAAATATCTGGGCATAACGTTAAGGAGAGAGATGAAATGGAACGAGAATGTGAGAACTGTCGTAGAGGAGGCGAAGAGTCTACTCCAGTTTATTGGGAAAATTTTAGGGAAGAGTGGTTCACCTGAAAAGGAGATCACATATAGGACGCTGGTGCAACCTATCCTTGGGTACTGCCCAAGTGTTTGAGATCCGTACCAGGTCGGATTGAAGGAAAACAAGGAAGCAATTGTTACCGCTAGGTTCGAACAACGCACAAGTGTTACGAAAATGCTTTGCGAACTCAAATGAGAATCCCGGAGGGAAGGCGACGTTCTTTTCGATAAAGACTATAGAGATAATTTAGAGAACCGCCATTTGACGCTGCCTGCCGAACGATTCTACTTTCGCGAATATAAACTGCGGGTATTGACCACGAAGTTACGAGAAACTAGGGCTCATACGGAGGCATACAGATAGTCGATTTTTCCTTTATTTATTTGGGAATGGAACAGAAAATGAAATGACAATTAGGTACAGGGTATCCTCCGCCACGCACCGCACGATATCTTGCGGTGTATCGATGTAGGTGTAGGTGTATTAAGCACGAACGTGTATTCTACAACATATTACTAATTTATGACCGGTATCACCTCTGCTGTCAAATCTAAGAATTCCCATTAGGAATAATTATTTAGTTTAGTTTTACGTTTAGCATTTAATTCTCTCCATTTCTCAGTGGGATTTGCCACTCTTATAAATCTCCAATCCTCATCAGCACCTCAGGAAGTGAGGACGTCGGTGCACAGATCTGAGAATTCAAAGGAATTTCGTTCTGTGTATTATCGACACAAGTGTTACTTTTCTGTCTGATTCATTTAATCCCAGTGATACTACATTTTCTTTTTGTTCATAATAATAATTGGGTTCTGCCAGATGCCCTGTTACCTACGTGTATTACACTGGTTTTAGTTGTTTTCACGTTTAAGTACCGTTTTCCTTCTGATGACTTTCTGTCCTGATAAATCATTTTATGCACTGTCACCTCAAAGTTTTGGTTATTACGGAAGTTATTTGTTGTTGATACTGCATCCTTTTAAAGATTTTTTTTCTTAATACGCCGTATGTCGCTCTTCTGTCTTTCATGTTTCAACAGTGACATGCAGAATTATAAATAAACTTTTCTGTTTTGAAGTTGCAGGGCGCGCCCAAGTCGCGCTAATAGTGGGAGGAAATCCTATATATAGCTTGTATTGCCTACTTACGTAAATAAACCTTACCTTGTTTTAGTACAATGCATCTGATGTACAATCAGTATGCCATATGCAGAGCCGCCGATAAAGAAAATGAATTATTTATTCATTCGGAACCGTTTCTATTGCTGTCTATCAGTGAGATAACGAGAAAGAATCTTAGTCCTTAGTGATAACTATCACTACGTTGAGACAACACTTTTCAGGCTTTCTTTCCTCTGTCCGAACACAGCATGCGCCATCATGAAATCGACAGAATGAACGGAAATTAAGATTTACGTAATTTGACGAGAAATACCCCCTTGCAATTACTCCAAGCGTTGAAAAGCGTTTAAACATAAATCGCAGGCACGCTATAAAGTTACCTCAGATAGCTTTTGCTCTCTAGCACTACTCTCATTAGGACACAGAGTCCCTCTTGGCGGTACGAAAGTGTTAACTAACGTAAGGAACTAGTAAAATATTGAATCCAGACCAGGAAAGTCACCTAACAGCTACTTCAGTGAACATAGTTGGCTGATTGGTAACATTACTGGATGATCTTGGGTAGTATTAAACCGCTTCAGTTTTATAATAGATGAAGCGGTTTATTAATATCCAAAATAGCTCATGGCTGTGGTTGCCCTACCAACGTTTTGTCTGCATAACTGAATGTGCCAACCAAATCTCTCGCACACACTGAAATCTTCTGCTTGACAACTTAGGTAAAAGTGAGGTTACAATTTTTAATAACTAGCTGCGAGCAGCGATAACTGCAATACTAGTAAAGAACATACGAGAAGAATGATAAAACCAAATGAACAGTAAGTACAACCAAACGAGAGGAAGAAGAAAATTGAGATTTTGCATTTGCCACCGGTGCAGTAACCAAAAACCAGATTCATCTATTGAATGATTTTGTTTACGCAGCTTTTTAAAGTAGTAGTGCTGAGTGAGATTCGACAGAACTGATAAACTGGGAAGCCATATCTTCAAAAAATTCATCCTACTAAATTCCTACAGCGACAAACTGTCGACCAGAACTATCGCTTGCCTTAGAAACCGAATGGTAATGGTTGTCCCTTATAGACAGACAATGAAAACCTTTCTACTCAACCTTCTTTTCCTAAATTTGTCTTATTATACTTGGTAGTCCAAAATTTCCTCAGCTTTCAGCATTCCATGTGAACTATGGCCAAATTTTCTTACTATGCTAACCATGATTAATGAAAAACTGAAGAAGTGTTAGACTGATAAAACTAAGATACAACAGTTGCGGAAGATTAGGGAAAGTGGGCAGAAAATCTATGAGTAGTAATTTAGCATAGAGCTCAGCTTTTTCCCCCATATAAGAAAATGGACGTTGAAAAAAATTCGAATTGCAATTGCGCCGAGTTCTTGACTGAAAAGCCACTGAAATTACATCGACAAAAGACTATTCTGCTGCATTTATCTCTGAGTTTCCCGCCGAAATGCAGGTCAAATTTACTTAGAAGTTTATAAGATTTCCAACTTGATACGTGTGTAGCACTGATAAAGATGCTCTACACCAGCCGTGTGTGTACTGGAACCACAAAACCAGATGGTGTGCGTATCATCTTAACAGATGCACCATATGAAAAACAGCGGCATTATTTGATCTATTTAACTTTAACAGAATCGCTTCATTTTCAACCCTGAAGAAAAAAAAGTGACTAAGTTCTGAAGTACAGTATTTAACTTCAAACTAACCCCACTGGAAACACGTTCCCGAACTGCGGTCATGAATCAAAAGATCACGGAAATGCTCCATTTGGTGTTTCACCATTCGTGATTAAAAGTAAATGAAGTTTCTAACGCCATGCGATTATTAATAGAATGACTGCAGTACCCTTCCCATATAGATTAATCCACGATGCTGCATTGTGTAAAATACTATTTTATTGCTGATCGAAAGCTAAGACGAGAAATTATTTCTCAGCAATTAACGCAAATGATTATGTGCGACGAAATGTTAGTGTGGTGGAGAAGAGTGAGCAGCGCTTCAAGTCTAAATCCGGACAGCTACACTATGTAATCGAAAGTACCCGCCTAAGTGGCTGAAACCTTGATGACAGCTTCCATTCTCACAGACATACGTTCAATGAGGTGCTGGAAGGTTTCTCCGGGAATGGCAGTCCATTCTTCACGGAGTGCTGCACTGAGGAGAGGTATCGATGTCGGTCAGTGAGGCCCGGCACGAAGTCTACGTTCCAAAGCATCCCAAAGGTGTTCTATAGGATTCAGGTCAGGACCATTACAGGGACGTTATTGTCGTGTAACCACTCCGCCACAGGCCGCTCATTATCAACAGGTGTTCGATCGTGTGAAAGATGCAATCGCCATCCCCGAATTGCTTCCCAACAGTGCGAAGCAAGAAGGTGCTTAAGACAATGTAGGCCGCGGCTGTGAAAGTGCCACGCAAAACAAGGGGTTCAAGCCCACACCCCCCCCCCCCCTCTCCATGAAAAATACGGCCACACCGTAACACCACTGCCTCCGAATTTTACTGTTAGCACTACACACGCCGGCAGACTGGGCGTTCGCCGTACTCACACCCTGCCATCTGATCGCCACATTGTGTATCGTGATTCGTCACTCCATACAACGTTTTTCCACTGTTCAATCGTCCGATGTTTACGCTCTTTACACCAAGCGAGTCGTCGTCTGGCATTTACCGACGTGATGTGTGGTTTATGAGCAGCCGCTCGACCATGAAAGCCAAGTTACCACCTCCCGCCTAACTATCATAGTACTTGCAGTGGGTCCTGATGCAGTTTGGAATTTGTGTGATGGATCTGGATACATGTCTGCACATTACGACCATTTTCAACTGTCGGCGGTCTCTTGTCAGTCAACAGACGAGGTCGGCCTGTATGCTTTTGTGCTGTACGTGTCCCTCCACGTTTGCACTTCACTATCACATCGGAAGCAGTGGACCTAGGGATGCGTAGGAGTGTGGCAATCTCGCGCACAGACGTATCCCAAGTGACACCCAATTGCCTGACCAAGTTCGAAGACCGTGAGTCCCGCGGAGCGCCCCATTCTGCTCTCACGATGTCTGATGCCGCGGATATTGAATACCTGGCAGTAGGTGGCAGGACAATACATCTAATATGAAAAATGTATGTTTTGGGGGTGTCCGGATAGTTTTGATCACATAGTGTAGGTAAGCGGCAGGTTTAAGATACTGATCCTGCACAAGGAGAATACAGACCGGAGAAGTTAGGGCCTGCGTTTTCAGGGAGGCAGAACTAACGCTACTCGTTAACTACAGTGGATAGGGGAAGAGTACTATAAAGAAGATATACGAGATTGCTGTATGTTAAAAAAGTTCTTACCAGACTAACGCACCTTTCTAAAAAGTTGCTTCAGCGAAAGGCTTGTTGGGGTGTTGTGAAGTATCAATTATCTGAATGTGACCGGTTCACCGGGTTTGGCTCACCTACTGCCACAAAAATGAATGTGGCCAGAACATGTCTAACCCATTGGAGAATTTACAACAGCCTTTATGGAGTATGAGCTTAACTCTGCTGATTTTTATAAAAAAAATTATTCCTGTAAATCAAAGAGTCAAACGAAAATTATTTCTTAACGATATTGGCACCAGAATTACTAAGGTGCACATTATTATGGCAGGTCAACTTAGTTATTGAATGCTGCACAATGTTAATGTATATGACGCTGTTTTTCAATGTAGTCACCATGTGTCTGAACGACCCTCTGAGCGTGCTACGAAGCATTCAGTTTTCTCGACGGTAGAAATCAGCTCCGTCACAGAGGTACTGAAGAACTGCTCTATGGACATCCTCATAGTCGGAAAATCTGCGAAAGCTGCTAATCAGCTCCACGACTGCCTGGACTGTCGTCTGTGTTCGTTATCAATAGCCTTCCTTACTTACTAATAAATTGTTGGCACTATTTCACTAAGGCTGGGCGCGACACAGCATTTGGACCATATATCGACAAAATTTCACGATCAATCTCTCTGCAATTTAGACGTTTTGCCGACATGATTCTTACTGTCCTATGTACTTCAACTCTGAA